>NC_053429.1:57906862-58150843 GCF_007990345.1 Gossypium hirsutum | reverse complement strand
ACATCCATGGTCTAATGCCATACTCCACTTCTACAGCCATTTTCGCATGGCTGTACACTTATACATTTCATAAAGTACTCGAAAAACAACAATGGGTAGTCCTATACATGCCATATCAAGATTCAACCAAAATAGTACCCAAAAGAGCCTTTGATAGTGTGGGCGACTTTGACTTCAAGATCCCGAGTCCGATAGCTGGAGAACCAAAAATCTATAAAACAGAGGAGCAGTGTAACGAGTAAGCAATTTATGCTTAGTAAGTTTTGAGCAAGGAATTCCAGCATAAACAAAGAATAACACACATTTAGCTAAATGGAATATTTCATAATACGCAATTTATCGATATCAAACTTGCTTCACAACATTAACAACCCTTATGTACATACACAATAGACTAACTTAGCCGAAGGCCGGTAGCTCGTTTTCAACTGAGCGACATTTATTGTAAGGCTCGATTAAATTCAACAATACGTAACATATCCCGTATTGGATTTTTTCGAGTATTCGCTGAATTTTACAGCAAGCTCATTCATTACCAATCACTACTTCGGGATTTAACCGGATATAGCTCCTCGTTCAAATGCCTTCGGGACATAGCCTGGTTTTAGTAACTCACACAATGCCTTCGGGACATAACCCGGATTTAATAACTCGCACGAATGCCTTCGGGACTTAACCCGGATTTAATAACTCGCACGAATGCCTCGGGACTTAACCCGGATTTAATATCTCGCACAAAGGCCTTCGGGCTTAACCCGGAATTTGTATCTCGCACAAATGCCTTCGGATCTTAGTCCGGATATATTCACTTAGCACAAAGCCTTCGGGACTTAGCCCGGACAGCATTCAATTAATCATGCACATCTAACAATAATTCATGGCACATTCATATTTCATTTTCATTGCGAAACTCAAACACAAGGCACATATCGTCCTTGCACATTCGGCTCAATAGCAATACATAGAGCATGATTTAATCACATCGTAATTTAAGCTCTCTTACTCAAGAACTTACCTCGGGTGTTGTCGAACGATTCCGCTAGCTATTCAACCACTTTTTCCTTCCCTTTATCGGATTTATTTCCCCTTTGCTCTTGATCTTAATTAAACAAATAAATTGATTTCATCATTTAGGCATCAAAAAGATGAACACAAGGCACTTAGCCCATATTTATACATTAGACATTAAAGTCTCATACATGCAAAAATCATGCATCAACACAACATATTAGCTAATTTCTTTCCCCTTGGCCGAATATGCATGTCTATTTTTGGGGTCGATTTCAACACTTAATACACACATATACACACTAGTAAAGCATCCTCCCCCTTTTCATCGATTTAACACATGCATTGCTCATCAACATGCAAAGTTACATTCGGCCTTAGCACACATCTTGCTAGCCGATTCTTCTCCATTTAGCAACCAATGCACATATGTGCTCACACAAAAATGCTAAAAAGGAGGTTCAAGAATCATCAAGCCATCATCACATGTATCATTAACAAGCTTCATATTTTGCATGCAATGGCATTAACACAACCTCCACCTAGGCCGAATCTTAACTCATCCTCATGCTTCATCACCACAACATCAAACACCAACCAAGAATGATGCATCCATGGTCAAGTGCCATTTCCATCACATGGCAAGATTTAGACCATGGGCTAGGTAGAACTCAAGCTAACAACTAAAACATGCATGCATCTCATGGAACATCATCAAACATACCTTAGCCTAGCTACATGCATGGCCGAATCTCTTCACCTTTCTTCTTCTTTCCTCCATAAAATTTTTGGCCAAGGCTGAACCAAAGGATGAGAAAATTTTTCTTTGTTTTTCTTTCTAATTTAGGCTAAATGAAGGTGAGAAAAGGATGAACAAAGATCTTCTCCTCTCTTTTCTTTAGCTCACGGCAAAGGGGGGGAAAAGAATCAACTACACACTTTTTTTTTTGTGTATTCATCATACCCCTTTTCATTATTTAATTTCCATGCCTATTATTTTAATTTTTTTCCACCCATGATGCACCAACAAAACATGTCTATGACATGTCTTGGCCATCAAACTTTGTCTACCATGCTTGTCATGGCCGGCCACTATTAGTAGGGGGAATTTGACATGCAAGTCCCCCCTTTGTCCACATGCACTAATAGGTCCTCACACATTGACCTATCACATTTTAGAATTTTCTCACATAAGTCCTATTGACTAAATTCACATGAAATCAACCAAATTGAAGCTTGAAATTTTCACACATTCATAATTACATATTCTAGACAATAAGTATCACATTCAAACATTTCGGTGACTCGGTTTAGCGGTCCCGAAACCACTTCCCGACTAGGGTCAACTTTGGGCTGTCACAACTCTCCCCCACTTAAGGAATTTTCGTCCCCGAAAATCTTACCGGTAAATAGGTTTGGGTATCGTTCTTTCATCGAGCTCTCGGTCTCCCAAGTAGCTTCCTTGATCCCGTGTTTGAGCCATAACACCTTTACTAGCGGAACTCTTTTGTTTCGCAACTCCTTCACTTCACGAGCTAGGATACGCATCGGTTCTTCTTCATAGCTCATGTCGACTTGAATTTCAACCTCTGATGGGCTAATTATAAGCGATGGATCAGATCGATAGCGTCGAAGCATCGAAACATGAAAGACGTCATGAATCTTTTCAAGCTCCGGGGGCAAAATCAATCTATACGCAACCGGACCAACTCGTTCGGAGATTTCGTATGGCCCAATGAATCTTGGGCTCAACTTGCCCTTACGGCCGAACCTGAGTATCTTTTTCCAAGGTGAAACCTTAAGGAACACTTTGTCTCCCACCTGATACTCGATGTCTTTTCGTTTCAAATCTGCGTACGACTTCTGACGATCCGTGGCTACCTTCAGACTTTCACGGATTACCTTTACTTTCTATTCAGCATCTTTAATCAAATCAACTCCGAAAATTTTACTTTCACCGAGCTCGGTCCAAAACAATGGTGTACGGCATTTACGACCGTACAAAGCCTCGTAAGGTGCCATCTTAATACTTGATTGAAAACTATTGTTGTAAGCGAATTCAATCAAAGGTAAATACCGTTCCCATGAACTACTGAACTCGAGGATGCAACAACTCAACATATCCTCAAGTATCTGAATTATCCGCTCGGATTGACCATCGGTTTGGGGGTGAAAAGCAGTGCTAAAATGCAGCTTGGTACCCAGAGCTTCTTGCAATTTCTTCCAAAATCGTGAGGTGAATCTCGGATCTCTATCCGACACGATAGAAACAGGTACCCCGTGTAATCTCACAATTTGAGAAACGTACAATTGAGCTAGTTTATCCAATGAAGAATCCGTATGTACGGGGATGAAATGAGCCGACTTAGTCAGCCTATCAACAACAACCCAAATCGCATCCTTCTTACTTGCTGACAATGGCAGTCCAGACACAAAGTCCATTGTGACTCGATCCCACTTCCACTCGGGTATCATGATCGGCTGGAGTAATCCTGAAGGCACTTGATGTTCCGCTTTCACTTGTTGACATATTAAACATCTCGAAACAAAGTCGGAGATGTCCCGTTTCATACCATGCCACCAAAATTGACGTTTCAAATCGTTGTACATTTTCGTACTCCCCGGGTGAATTGACATTTGGCTACAATGGGCTTCGTTCAGAATCATCGAAATGAGTTCCGAATTCCTTGGAACACACAAACGATTTCTGAACCTCAAACAATCATCATCATCAATTTGAAACTCCGATTCCTCGTTCGGAACACACTTAGCCCGTTTTGCAACCAATTCATCATCGACTTTCTGGGCTTCACGAATTTGGTGAGTCAATAATGGTTTAGCTTTTAATTCAGCTACCAACACATTGTCTGGTAGAACAGACAAACACACATTCATCGCTCGTAAAGCAAACAATGACTTCCGGCTTAAGGCGTCCGCAACCACGTTAGCCTTTCCCGGGTGGTAATCAATGACAAGCTCGTAATCTTTCAACAACTCAAGCCAACGTCTTTGTCGCAGATTCAAGTCTCGTTGAGTCATCAAATATTTGAGACTTTTGTGATCCGAAAATACATGGCACTTCTCACCAAACAAATGATGTCGCCATATTTTCAAAGCAAATACGTTGGCGGCTAGTTCGAGATCATGGGTCGGATAATTTCTCTCGTGTGGCTTCAATTGTCTCGACGCATAGGCCACAACTCGACCGTCTTGCATCAATACGCAACCCAACCCAAGTAGGGATGCGTCACTATAAATGACAAACTCTTTACCCGATTCGGGTTGCACTAAAATTGGAGCTTCAGTCAAGTGAGTTTTCAGTTGATCAAAACTTTTCTGACACTTCTCCGTCCATTCGAACTTAACGTCCTTTTGAAGTAGCTTCGTCATTGGTGTGGCTATCATCGAGAAACCTTTCACAAATCGTCGGTAATAACCGGCGAGCCCCAAAAAGCTCCGATCTCAAATCTATTTTTGAGAACACTGAGGCTCCCTTCAGTTGGTCGAACAAATCATCGATGCGCGGCAACGGATATTTGTTCTTTATCGTCACTTTATTCAGCTGACGATAGTCAATGCACAACCTCATGGTTCTGTCCTTCTTTTTCACGAACAATACTGGTGCACCCCAAGGTGAGAAACTTGGTCGAGCGAAACCTCTATCCGTCAGTTCTTGCAACTGAGCTTTCAACTCCTTTAACTCGGTTGGTGCCATACGATACGGAGCTATCGAAATCGGCGTAGTCCCAGGTACAAGCTCAATACCAAACTCTACCTCCCGAACAGGTGGTAAACCCGGTAATTCTTCCAGAAAAACATCCGGGTATTCACAAACCACCGGCACAAATTCGGGTTTCTTTTCTAATTCTTTGTCACCAAGTACATACGCAAGGTATGCTTCGCACCCTTTTCTTACATATTTCTGTGCCAACATTGCTGATATTACAGTTGGCATCCCCTCCAAGTCCGCAGACTCAATTTGGATTACTTCGTTATTTGCGCACCTCAAATCAATAGTCTTGCTCTTGCAATTCACAACCGCATCATGCGCGGTCAACCAATCCAAACCAAGGATAACATCAAATTCATCAAACGGCAAAAGCATCAAGTCCGCCGGAAAACAGGAACCTCGAATTTCCAGGGGACATTTCTTACACACTTTGTCGACAAGCACGTAACGACCCAAGGGATTTGACACCCGAATTACGAACTCAGTAGACTCAATAGGTAAAGTCTTACTGGATGCTAAGGTTTCACATATGTAAGAATGAGTAGAACCGGGGTCAATCAAAGCAATTACATTAGTATCAAAGAGAGTGAATGTACCGGTAATAACATCAGGCGAAGAAGCATCCTCGCGGGCATGTATAGCATAAGCTCTAGCAGGCGCACGGGCTTCGGATCTGGTTATATCATCTCTAGATCCTCTCTGACCACCACTAGGATTGCCCATATTTCCAGATGGTCTACCTCGAGCAGTGGTAGCACCCGGTCTCCCACTCTGATTTGCATTCTGTCCCGACAACCTCGGGCAATCTTTAATGAAGTGGTCAACTGATCCGCATTTGTAACAGGAGCGGTCAGGAAATCTACAACTCCCCGAATGCCATTTACCGCAATATCGGCATTTCGTCCTGTCTCGACGTTCATTCCCAACACTGGCGACCGAAGTGCCTCGTGTACCCACAGGGGGTCAATCACGATCTCGTCTAAAAAGGCCCGAAGTGCCTCTAAACTGGCCCGCATCATCTCGAAATCTCTTCGATGTCTGTTGAAGAGACCTTCCCGAGGATCTTTTACGAAACTCTCCAGTTCCCTCATCAACTCTTTGCTTTTCTTTTCTAAGCTCTTCGGCTTTACAAGCTCGTTCAACAAGTACCACGAACTCTCGTATTTCAAGAACGCCAACGAACATTTTTATATCTTCATTCAGCCCATCCTCGAAGCGTTTACACATAATAGTTTCGGACGAAACACATTCCCGAGCGTATTTGCTAAGTCTAACAAATTTTCGCTCGTAATCAGTAACCGACATGGAGCCTTGCTTAAGCTCAAGAAATTCCTTCCGTTTTTGATCAACAAATCTCTGACTGATATACTTTTTCCGAAACTCAGTTTGGAAAAACTCCCAAGTTACTTGCTCTCGGGGCACAATAGAAGTCAGAGTACTCCACCAATAGTAGGCAGAATCACGTAGCAAGGAGATAACACACTTTAGGCATTCATCGGGTGTACAAGATAGCTCATCGAGTACCCGGATAGTGTTGTCCAGCCAAAATTCAGCTTGCTCGGCATCATCGCTATCCATAGCCTTAAATTCAGTAGCCCCATGTTTTCGGATTCTGTCAACTGGGGGCTTATTTGACCTTATTTGGTCCGTTACAGGTGGTATTGTAGGTGCGGGGGTAGTATTTGTCGGGAATGGAGGTTGTGGAACAGCCATATTAGTTCGAATGTATTGGTTAAACCAATCATTCATCACGCTATAGAATGCTTGTCTAGCTTCATCATTCGGATTACTAGCATTAGGTTGAGAGTCTGCCGGCACTGTCCCTTGTGCGGGAGCAGGCGCTACATTCTCAAGATCATCAGCTACCTCTCGGTCACGATCGGGATCCATTACTATAAATACACATTTACAATTGTCAGAAATCACCACACTATCAAGTAATCACATAAAATGGCATGTATAGCTAGACCCAAAACATTACGGTAGTCCTAGAATCGACTAAACCGTAGCTCTGATACCAATAAAATGTAACACCCCGAACCCGAGACCGACACCGGAGTCGGACACGAGATGTTAACAAACTTTGAAAAATTTTTCCAGACACTGCCCAGTCTGAGTACTAGTCGCTTCAAAAATCATATCTTGAGTTTCACAACTCGAAAATCAGTTTTGTGATTTTTCCCTGAAACTAGACTCATGTCCCCACCTATGTATTTTTTTCTAGAATTTTTGGTCGGGCCAATTAGTACAGTTTATTAGTCAAAGTCTCCCATGTTACAGGGGTCGACTACACTGACCTTTTCCCATTACGACTTGGATATCTCTCTGCACAGAGCTTCAATACTGATGCCGTTTGTTTCTATGGAAACTAGATTCAGGGAGGAATCCATACATATATGGTATGACCCCTAATTATCTCTGGTCAATTTATAGTGAATTTCCAAAGGCGGAACAGGGAATCCAGAAACTGTTCTGGCCCTGTTCCACAAGAACCCGAATATCTCTTACTGTACTGTTCATATGATTGTTTCGTTACTTTCATATGAAAGTAGATTCATCAAGGTTCGATTACATAATTTATTCACTATTTAATTCCACTGCTACGAATTCTTGTGATTTTTCCAATCCACACCACTGCTGCTATCAGCCTCTGTTTTCAAAATAAACCTTACCTATTTTGGGGTTTCATGGACCAACTAGGGCCTTGTCATACGTAAGCCCACATATGATCATACTTAGCCATTCCAGTGGCTGATCATTTGCTCAACACTTCCATTCCAACTATAGTTACATCATGAAACCATCTATACATTCATAAACACGAATGGTCTAATGCCATACTCCACTTCTACAAGCCATTTTCGCATGGCTGTACACTTATACATTTCATAAAGTACTCGAAAAACAACAATGGGTAGTCCTATACATGCCATATCAAGATTCAACCAAACTAGTACCCAAAAGAGCCTTTGATAGTGTGGGCGACTTCGACTTCAAGATCCCGAGTCCGATAGCTGGAGAACCAAAAATCTATAAAACAGAGGAGCAGTGTAACGAGTAAGCAATTTATGCTTAGTAAGTTTTGAGCAAGGAATTCCAGCATAAACAAAGAATAACACACATTTAGCTAAATGGAATATTTCATAATACGCAATTTATCGATATCAAACTTGCTTCACAACATTAACAACCCTTATGTACATACACAATAGACTAACTTAGCCGAAGGCCGGTAGCTCGTTTATCAACTGAGCGAACATTTATTTGTAAGGGCTCGATTAAATTCAACACATACGTAACATATCCCCGTATTGGGATATTTTTCGAGTATTCGCTGGAATTTTACAGCAAGCTCATTCATTACCAAATCACGTACCTTCGGGATTTAACCGGATATAGCTCCTCGTTCAAATGCCTTCGGGACATAGCCCGGTTTTAGTAACTCACACAATGCCTTCGGGACATAACCCGGATTTAATAACTCGCATGAATGCCTTCGGGACTTAACCCGGATTTAATAACTCGCACGAATGCCTTCGGGACTTAACCCGGATTTAATATCTCGCACAAAGGCCTTCGGGGCTTAACCCAGAATTTGTATCTCGCACAAATGCCTTCGGATCTTAGTCCGGATATATTCACTTAGCACAAAGCCTTCGGGACTTAGCCCGGACAGCATTCAATTAATCATGCACATCTAACAATAATTCATGGCACATTCATATTTCATTTTCATTTGCGAAACTCAAACACAAGGCACATATCGTCCTTGCACATTCGGCTCAATAGCAATACATAGAGCATGATTTAATCACATCGTAATTTAAGCTCTCTTACTCAAGAACTTACCTCGGGTGTTGTCGAACGATTCCGCTAGCTATTCAACCACTTTTTCCTTCCCTTTATCGGATTTATTTCCCCTTTGCTCTTGATCTTAATTAAACAAATAAATTGATTTCATCATTTAGGCATCAAAAAGATGAACACAAGGCACTTAGCCCATATTTATACATTAGACATTAAAGTCTCATACATGCAAAAATCATGCATCAACACAACATATTAGCTAATTTCTTTCCCCTTGGCCGAATATGCATGTCTATTTTTGGGGTCGATTTCAACACTTAATACACACATATACACACTAGTAAAGCATCCTCCCCCTTTTCATCGATTTAACACATGCATTGCTCATCAACATGCAAAGTTACATTCGGCCTTAGCACACATCTTGCTAGCCGATTCTTCTCCATTTAGCAACCAATGCACATATGTGCTCACACAAAAATGCTAAAAAGGAGGTTCAAGAATCATCAAGCCATCATCACATGTATCATTAACAAGCTTCATATTTTGCATGCAATGGCATTAACACAACCTCCACCTAGGCCGAATCTTAACTCATCCTCATGCTTCATCACCACAACATCAAACACCAACCAAGAATGATGCATCCATGGTCAAGTGCCATTTCCATCACATGGCAAGATTTAGACCATGGGCTAGGTAGAACTCAAGCTAACAACTAAAACATGCATGCATCTCATGGAACATCATCAAACATACCTTAGCCTAGCTACATGCATGGCCGAATCTCTTCACCTTTCTTCTTCTTTCCTCCATAAAATTTTTGGCCAAGGCTGAACCAAAGGATGAGAAAATTTTTCTTTGTTTTTCTTTCTAATTTAGGCTAAATGAAGGTGAGAAAAGGATGAACAAAGATCTTCTCCTCTCTTTTCTTTAGCTCACGGCAAAGGGGGGGAAAAGAATCAACTACACACTTTTTTTTTTGTGTATTCATCATACCCCTTTTCATTATTTAATTTCCATGCCTATTATTTTAATTTTTTTCCACCCATGATGCACCAACAAAACATGTCTATGACATGTCTTGGCCATCAAACTTTGTCTACCATGCTTGTCATGGCCGGCCACTATTAGTAGGGGGGAATTTGACATGCAAGTCCCCCCTTTGTCCACATGCACTAATAGGTCCTCACACATTGACCTATCACATTTTAGAATTTTCTCACATAAGTCCTATTGACTAAATTCACATGAAATCAACCAAATTGAAGCTTGAAATTTTCACACATTCATAATTACATATTCTAGACAATAAGTATCACATTCAAACATTTCGGTGACTCGGTTTAGCGGTCCCGAAACCACTTCCCGACTAGGGTCAACTTTGGGCTGTCACATATATATAGTTAACTTTGTTAGTATTCCATCTAATTTCATATCCCACAACACTTATCGGTCTAACTACCTTTTAATCTCTTTTCTGGAGTCGTTTGACTCATTCACATTTGCTTTCGGCCCCCATTATCATCACAATTCACATTGAACATAAGTGAGACCATAATATCAACCATATCATTCTACAATGGCTTTTATCAAATTTTTCGCTTATAACCCTTTTAACACGACTTGGACTTGAATGGATATAGGGATCGTGTAATAGCCCATTTTTGGTCAAATCAGAATAGTGGTTTTGGAACTACAAATCTGAGGTCAAAATATTTATTTTATTATTATTTTAATTCCTACAACATGATAATGTGATTGTGTGAAAATTTCATTAAGTAATTTTATCATTTGAATGCTTAACTAGGTAAAAAGGACTAAATCGCGTAAACTGCAAAAGTGTTGTTCTATTAGTTAAAGGTTTTAAATAGCTTTGGTTTTTAAATATGATGGCCTTAAATGGTAATTAAACCATTTGAAACTTGAGTGGACATTATTGGACAAGGTTTTGTAATGTTTAAAGGTTATTATTGAAGGTTAAAATGGTAAAATGGTTAACAATTGATAAAATAATTTAAAAAATGGCTATCATCTTCTATGTTCTTCTTTAACCGAAATTGAAGAAGAAAGAAAACCATTCTTAGGTTTTAAAGCATTCGACCAACTCCTAGCTCAATTGTAAGTCCGTTTTTGCTCGGTTTTTAACGATTTCTATGTTTTTGTGATCATTGCATTTAGTACTAGCTAGTCTAGGGACTATTTTGCAAAACTGTTAAAGATTTTGGAAGTTACCATTGATGAATATGTATGATTTTTTTTATGATTGATGATAGATTTTGAATGGTTGTTGATAGTTAAACAAGTTTTGTTAAATTATTTTTGATGAAAATGCAAAATAAGGATTAAATTGTGAAATGTGTAAAGTTAGTGCTTAAAATGTGAAATAAATGAAAATTATGGATTTTTAGGGGCATAATAGTAATTCGGCTAGCATGATTTTAATTGAAATTGCATTAATTTGTGATTTTATGAAATAAGGACTAAATTGTGAAAAATGTGAAATATGTGAGGCAAAAGTGTAAACGTGTTTTAAAGTGTGTTTTGGACTGAATTGACTGAATAGATGATTGAATAAGTCAATTTTGAATATATTTAGATCAAGAAAGGAGAATACGGACTTAGATCGAGGAAAGAATAAAGTTACGGAATAGTTGACTCGATTCTCAGTTTTAGCATCCGAGGTAAGTTCGTATGTTATAATTTCATTTCAAATGTATTTTATATGCTTTGATATAGCATAAATTGTGATTATGTGACTTCGGACAAGTTTTGGAATGATTCGACAATGATTCGACAGTTGGAAGCCTGGTTGAACCTTAGGAATAGTTTAGGATGCCTGATTTCACTTCGGGCCATGATATCAATATTTTAGAGATAAGTTACCTTGATTTGGCTACGGACCATGGTATAGGTATTTATCGTGTAAGACCCTTGAATATCTGACTTCTATTCCGAATGGTTCAATGGGTAAATGGGAAACGAGAATGTATATGAGGTTTGTACGAGATGGTACAGGTATGTGTATAAACTATTTTGGTGTTAAATCAAAGAAATGAAAACGGAAGTATATAGTTTTGTGAATGAGCCTTTGAAAGGTTTGATAGTTAAGGAAAGCTACATATTGATGTATTCAAATTATTAATTTATATTATGTAATTGCATTAAGTTTATATCATACAAGCTTACTAAGCTTTATAGCTTACTTTATTTATTATTCTATGTTTTATAGTAAATTCAAAGCTAGCTCGGATTCGGGGATTGTCAAAGACATCGTTACACTATCCACCTATCTTTTGGTACTTATGAACTTGATATTTTAAGTATATGGCATGTATAAGGACTTTGGTCATTTTGGTTATGTTTTGGTGATGACTTTTGCCAAATGAATTAGCTTGTAAATGTACATGTTTTGGTTTGTATATATAATCATATGAGTTGGCTTATGATGGTGAATTTGATGAGTATATAAGTGTGCAAATGGCTTTTGTTTTGAGTTGGTAAATGACCTATATTATGTGATTGAAGTTGGATTCATGATGTTTGTTGTGAATAGGTAAATTGAATGTCAATAGGTAATGATTTGTGAATTGGTATGTTATTGAAATTAGACCAAATAATGCATATTTGGGTTTAGTTATATTGATGTTGAAGTAATTGGTATTTGGTATGTTTTGAATGAGTAAAACATGAGTTTATAAGTATGTTGGTTGTTAGTATAGGAAATGGTATGAATTAGCCTTGATTATGGCTAAATATGATGTTTAATTATGCTATGAATGTGTATCAATTGAATTCTGTAGGTGTGTGCCTTTTGGGGTGGCAAATTGGCTTGATAAATAGCCTATTTTTGTCCACACGGGCAGAGACACGGACGTGTGTCTCATCCTTGTGTGACACACGGTCAAGTACACGGCCTTGTGTCCCCTAGTGTTGAAAATGAAATCAAGTCAGTATACTCCACATGGCCTCACACACGGGCGTGTGACTTGGCTGTGTGGCATAAGTTTGTATACCCTATAGGTTTGGCACAGCCTAGCACACGGCCTGGCACACGGACGTGTGTGGCCATTTTTAGGGCACACGGGCATGTGTGTTGGCTATGTGACCTAAGTCAAAGAGTTATATGGGGTTGGACACAAGTTGGGACACGGCCATGTGCTCCCATTTCTAATATCTCCATGGCCTGTGACACGGGTGTGTCCGGTGGCCATCTGAGACACATGGCCTAACCACACGGGCTTGTGTCCCCTGTTTTGAGAAAAAATTTATAAGTTTTGTAAAAGTTTTGTAACTTATCGATTTTGTCCCGAACCACTCCCAAAGCATGTTTAGGGCCTTGTAGGCTTGTATTAGGGACAAATTGATTGAGATTGAATGACGAATGGTTGAATTGAGAAAATGTATGTTAAATGAATGTTTAATGGTATTATGAGTCTGGTAATACTCCATAACCCTATTCTGGTGATGAATACGGGTGAGGGGTGTTACAAATCGTCTAACTAACACACCAAACTAGCACTATAGTGCATCATTGGATAAACAGAAGTAGGGTAAATTGGCACATATACTGCATATTTGTAACACCCCCTAACCCCAAGCCGTCACCGGAATAGGCTACGAGGTATTACCGGACTTATACACTAACATTTATACAAAACCGAGTCATAAGCTTTACATTCCAGATCAATTCTTATCAAATTTCATCTTAAAGTCCTTAATATGGGCCTACAGGGCCCAATATATGTTTTAGAAGTGATTTGGAACTAAATTGACAACTTTAGAAATTTTTCATTGAAGATAGGGGTACATGCCTGTGTGGCCTGGGACACGCTCGTGTGGCCTGGAACATGCCCGTGGGCAGATTCTGACATATTCACATGGCCGTGGAACTATCCTATGGCCAATTCTGACTTTTCCACACGGCCTGGGCACATGCCCATATGACTTGGCCGCGTGAAAACATAATTTTTGACCATTTTAAAGCTATTTTCACATACTGAACACACCCTATTCATGCCCAAAACATTTACTTATATATCTTGATCAAATAACATTCATCAAACCTTTCAAACTTAGCAAATTCTCATTCATTCATTTCATTACCTCTTAAGGATTATGCACCACATTTACATTCAAAATATAAAACATTTACAAGTGACAAACACCAAACCTAGTACATGCCACATTTCTAAAAGATAGATGCATCACCAAAATTGAGCTGAGGTCGGGATTGACTCGGATGCTTGACTGAACATCAACTTTACCTAAATTGCGTACGGGAAACAACCGTACGCTGAGTATTGGAAATACTCAGTGGTATTATCATAATTCAAATTATAACAACAATAAAATATCATAACATACATAGATAATTAGCAAATCATACATACAAATCATACATATAAATTCATACCAAACTATCATATTTCCATTATATCATTTCCAATGTTAGATCTAATAAATCATCGATGAGATTTCAATTAACTCATGAACCTTTGATTCATCTCTCAACCACATATAATTATTCAATTCACATTTCAAATATAAACATTTCATAAACCTTTGGTTCATGCTTTCAATCTCTTTACAACTTTCATCTTATAATATCACTTTCTCATTTTATTTGATAGCTCGATTAATCAAATTCATTTGATTTTATTATTTCACTTATTTTCCCCTATTAACATAACTCGAACTTTGGCGAATACACGGATCCAACCAAACACACCAGAATGGCGACCAACGCCTCATCGGATAGTTTGAAGCAAATAAGTGATGACCAACGTCTCATCGGCTAAGCCGAAGCAAAGTGGCGACCAACGCCTCATCGAATCTATCCAAAGTAAATATGACACACTAAGTGCCTCATCGACTCGAAGTCAAAGAATCCCTGAACTCTTCCTATCCTATGGCATGCCAACTATATCCACCCTAGCCCGACTAGTTAATAAGGTATCAAAATCACATATTCATATCACTTTCACTTTCAGTTAATCGTAATCATTCGAATTCAAATCCATCACAATAAAAATTCAATCACAATTTCAAATTCACCACAAATCATTATACAATTCAATTTCACACATGTATACATTCATCAATCAAATCCAATTCTCAATTCAAATATCACTACTTACCTCACATTCAAATTCCATACACATATATTAAAATTAAACACTTAATAAGAAATAACTTGAATTATGATAATACAAACCTATATTTTTCCCGAGCTATTCCTCGATCACTTTTTTCTTTCCCTTCTCATTCAACGATGGTTCCGGTGCTACGTTAGCTACGAACAATTATACAATTAAAATTTATCAATACACTAATTCATAAATCACATTTTCACTTTCTATCAAACTTTTACAAAAATTTCAATTTCGTCCTTTTTCCATAACCAATCTTTTTCTTTAACTTAATCTTCATATTTTCATTTAATCATCTCATTAATAAATTCTAGCTCATAAAATTCATCATAAAACATAACTTTTGAACTCCTTTCAATTTAGTCCCTACTTAAACCTAACTTAAAATTCTTTTAACAATTCACTCATTTTTCACTTCTAACTTAAATTTCTATGAAATTAACCCATAAATCCTCAAATTATTCATCTAAATAAACATCTAAAAATTCATTATTTTTCTTCATATTAACCTCATACATGTACAACTTTGAATTAGGATTCCATACGCATAAAAATCACAAGAAAAAGAACTAAATCAACTTACCAATCAAGCTTTAAGCCCTCAACCAGTCAAAGAGGCTGAGGAAAAAGTTAAAGTGATTCGGGGATGCCTAAGAGCCGCTTCGAATAGGCAGAAATACTACGCGGATTTGAAGTGAAAGGAGATCAAGTTTGAGGTCGGTGACAAACTATTCTTGAAAGTTTCCCCTTGGAGGAAAATCCTCAGATTTGGTAGAAAAGGCAAGTTGAGCCCTCGTTTCATAGGACCTTATGAAATTACCGAGAGAGTAGGGCCTGTGGCCTATAGATTGAAATTGCCGCCAGAGTTAGAAAAGATTCACGATGTGTTTCATGTGTCTACGCTACACCGATACAGATCTAACCCTTCACATGTAATTGCGCTTACTGAATTTGAAATTCTTCCAGATATGACTTATGGTGAAGAACCAGTCAAGATCTTAGATCGAGAGGTTAAACAGTTAAGAAATAAGGATATACCACTTGTAAAAGTTTTATGGCATAGCCATGGAGTCGAGGAAGCCACATGGGAACTCGAGGAGTCTCTGAGAGAACAGTATCTGAATTTATTCACTGGTAAGATTTTCGAGGACGAAAATCCCTAAGGGGGAGAAATGTAACAGCCCGATTAAGGGCCTAGTCGGAACAGTTGTCTCGGGACCACAAATTCAAAGTTAGAAAAATTATTTTATTATTTTTATGAGGTTATAGTATGATTTTATTAGTGCATGAAAAATTTTGGTGAGCTAATTTTAAGGTTTTCTAGCCCAATTTCGAAAAGGACTAAATCGCATAAAAGGTAAAATTAGCATTTTAGTACCTAAATGAGTTAAATGGCTAAAGAACTTAAATTCAGGGCTTTTAAAGGGCAATTTCACCCTTTTTATTAGTGTTGGTCGGCCATGTGAATGATTTTAAGCAAATGGTCAAAGTATTAGGTGGGTGATGTCATGATTTGGTGATAAATTAATGCCTAAAAGCCTAGCTATCATTTCTTTCTTCTCCATCTCTCTTCTCCACTAAAAATATCAGAAAAAATGGAGTTTTGAAGGCTGAAAACTTTCAGCAACTAAAAGCCCTCACAAGTAAGTGATCCCCACACCCTTTGTTGATGATTTTTGCATTTTTGAGACCCTTGAAGCATGAGTTTTCAAATGAAGGTGATATCTTGCAAAATATTCAAGAGTTTAGAGTGTTTCCATGAAAGGATTTGTGATGTTTATTGAGTTTTTATGGAGGAATATGAGTCCTAGTTGTGTTATAAACAACTTTTGTAAAAGGTGTTAGCATGAAAACACCTAAAGGGACTATTTTGCATAAGTTGTAAAATAGTTAATAAGCATGTGAATTTATAATTGCCTAATTGTAATTAGTGACTAATTGAGTGTATATTGCTATTATAGATCAAGATTGGTATCAAGATTTACCAAATCCGAACCTAGATCGGAGGAAGGCCAAGCAAACCGACTAAACCAAATATCCAAGTACTTTTTGTAAACCGAGGTAAGTTGCATGTAAATGATACAACTACACTGTTAATACTTGTATTCATATCGCCATATAATTGATATTGTATGAGTTGTTAAGTTATGAATTGAGAATGTCTACTAATATTTGAGATAATAGAAATATTCTGTTGAAACATTAGGATACGAACTGGATATTCGTGCCAAGACATTGGGTGATTTGTGCGCCAGTGTAAGACGTGTCTGGGACATGCTTCGGCCATATTATGAGATCCAGTGTAAGACTATGTCTGGGGCATGGCATCGGCACCCAGACAAGGGATAGTGTAAGACATGTCTGGGACATACATCAGCCATACTATGATAGCCAGTGTAAGACCATGTCTGGGACATGGCATCGGCACAGAGATGAGTGCCAGTGTAAGACATGTCTGGGACATGCATTGGCCTCGACAGAGATAGCCAGTGTAAGACGTGTCTGGGACACGCATCGGCTAAGAGTTGTGCTAGTGTAAGACATGTCTGGGACATGCATCAGCATGCGTATATGAGAGCCAGTGTAAGACCATGTCTGGGACATGGCATCGGCAATATATCCCATGTTGAAGATTCATAAAATATCCACTAGTATTCCAAATGTTTCAATGATGAAAGTTATAGATCAATTTTGATAAAGAAAGAATAATTATTTTGTGAGTGGTACAGGTACCTATATGGTAAGCATGAGTAACGAGCTTAATTTAGAGAATGTGACTCGAGTAGATGATAATGAGTAAGTTAAATTATGTTTACCTTTGAGCTATAAGTATGATGACTAATGGTGAGATTTTTGTTGTATATTTATTCATATACAACATACTAAGCTTTATGCTTACCCTCTTTCCTTTCCTTCTTCTTTTAATGTTATCAAGCTAGCTTAAGGATCCCTTAAAGTCAGAGATATCGATCACACTATCAACCGCAATACTTGGTATAGTTTGATTTATATTTTTGAAAGCGGCATGTATAGGGCTATACTAGGATATTGTATTAAGAGAATCATTCATTTATTTTGGCTTAAGTCAAAAGCCCTTCATTTTGTAATCAAGCCTGGAATAATGGCTATTATTCATTTTGATGAATGCATATAATATTCTTTCTATGGATGAATCAGTGCCCATTACGATGAGATTTATATATTGAAATGATCTTGTGTAATTTGTGCAAATGGCTGACAAAAGGGCTTGGGAAATAGCCTAGTTTGTCCACACGAGTAAGACACACGGGCGTGCGTCTAGGCCGTGGGTGACACACGGTTCATACCCATGGGCGTGTGTTATGGTCGTGCGTCCCCTACACTTAAATTTTTAAAGTCATTTTAGCACACGGGTAGGCCACACGGGCGTGTGTCCATGCCGTGTCATAAAATCAGTATACATGTTAGTAGTACACGGGCAAGAGACACGGCCATGTGTCTCGACCGTGTGAATGACACGGTTATAGGGCACGGGTGTGTGCTTGGGCTGTGTGGTTTTAGCAGAATGCCCAGGTTTTCAGACACGGGTTTGGGACACGGGCGTGTCCCTAGTACACGGTCGTATGCTCTATACCCACACAGGCGTCTGGAGCTTTGTTACATGAAATTTTTCTAAGTTTTCATGAGTTCTCGATTAGGTTCCAAACCACCGCAGATAAACGTTTTGGGCTTGTAAGCCCATGTTAGGGGCAGTTTGTTTGTAAAAAGAAAAGTTTTAAATTATTTGAGATTTCACGGCCGAGTTTCGTTTAGTTAGTTGAGTTTAAGTCAGGTAACACCACAAACCCCATCCTAGCGTCGGATTCGAGCGAGGGGTGTTACATTTGGTGGTATCAGTGCATGGTTTAGTCGATTCTAGGACTAAAGTAGTCAGAGTACGAGTCTAGCTATACATGCCACGTATATGCATATTGATAGTGTGATGATTCCTGACGATTAAAAATTGTGTTTATTATAGTAATGGATCCTGATAGAACCACGGAGGATGACGTGGAAAGTAATGCGCCAGCTCTCGCAGAAGGGACTGTGCTAGTAGAAAGTGAGCCCATGAGTATGGGCCAGGGCGGAGGGGCTAGGGAAGCCTACCTCTGAATGATGGATGCTTGGTACATAGAGTTTGTTCGTGCGAACCCAAACACTCCACCTCCCCCACCTCCTCTGATTCCTTAATATGTCCCAATGGTTCCGCAAGGTGTGGATGTGTTTAGATGAGAGAAGCCTCCGGTAGACAAGATCCAGAAGCAAGAAGCCGAGGAATTTCAGGCTATTGTAGATGATGACCTAGAGAGAGCGGAGTTTTGGCTACAGAATACCATGAAAGTATTCGATGAACTGTCATGCACGCCTGAAGAGTGCGTGAAATGTGCCGTGTCACTTCTAAGAGACTCGACTTATCAGTGGTGGAACACTCTCATGTCTATAGTACCGAGAGAAAGAGTAACTTAGGAATTCTTCCAAGGAGAGTTCCGAAAGAAGTAAATTAGCCAGAGGTTTATGGACCAAAAAAGGAAGGAATTTCTAGAGTTGAGGCAAGGTAATAAGACTGTAACAGAGTATGAGTGGGAGTTTGTGAAACTCAGTAAGCATGCGCGAGAGTGCGTATCCACTGAAGCTACCATGTGTAAGAGGTTTGAGGATGGCCTCAACGAAGACATTCGAGTATTTGTGGGCATCCTGGAGTTAAGAGAATTTGTAGTGCTCGTTGAGAGAGCGTGCAAAGTAGAAGAACTGCTGAATGAGAGGAAGAAAGCGGCCAGCGAGTCGCGAGACTTAAAGAGAAGACAGATGGGGAAAGCATACCGGTCCTCATCCAAGAGATCAAAAGAATTTACTACCCGATCGAATGCTTCAGTGGGGTATCCGAAGAGAAATAAGAATTAGCAGAACATGGCGTCTAAAGCCCAAACTACTTCAGTTGCAAGTGTTGGTAGCGCTCGGCCAAATAGGCCGGAGTGTTCGTAATGTGGAAGACATCACTTGGGCGAATGTCGAGTAAACGAGAGGGGCTATTTCAAGTGTGAGTCATTTGACCACTTTATCTGCGAGTGTCCTGAGATGGATGAGAGAGAGAGAAAACAAGATGCAAAAGCAAGCAATGCTCCCTTTAGGGGTAGACCTCAAAGGAACCCCAAGAGTGGGACTGGTAGTAGAAGTGCACCGAGAGATACTGCGATGAGGTCTGAAGGCAAAGCACCAGCAAGGACCTATGCTATCTGAGCCCGGGAAGAGGTAGAGTCTCCAGACGTGATCATGGGTACCTTTTCTATTCACGGCATAACTGTTGTCGCTTTAATTGACCTGGGATCTACCCACTCTTACATATGTATAGATTTGATACTTCGTATAGACATGCTTATAGAGTCCACTGAGTTTTTTATGAAAGTGTCTAACCCGTTAGGGAAGCATGTATTAGTGGACCAAGTATGTAAAAATTGTCCTTTGGCGATTAGAGGCTATTGTTTTCCGACCAACTTGATGTTATTGTCGTTTAACGAATTCGATGTAATTCTTGGGATGGATTGGCTGACCTCCCATGGCGTTGCAGTAGACTGTGGGAGAATAGTAATTTAGTTAAGATGTGAGAATGGTAATGTTCTTCGAGTTGGGCTAGATAAGTCAGATAACCTGCCCGTGGTAATATCGTCTTTGAGCGCCGAAAAATATTTGAGAAAAGGTTATGAAGCTTATTTAGCTTTTGTTCTGAATACCCAAGTATCTGAGTCGAAGATTGAGTCAGTACCAATGGTTTGTGAGTTTATAGATGTCTTTCCAGAGGAGTTACCAGGGTTACCCCTAGAGAGAGAGGTTGAGTTCGGTATCGAGTTGGCTCCTGGTACGACACCAATCTCGATTGCACCTTATAGGATGGCCCCTATCGAGTTAAAGGAATTAAGGTACAGTTGCAAGAATTAACGGACAAAGGTTTTGCTAGACCAAGTTATTCACCATAAGGTGCTCCAGTACTTTTTGTGAAAAAGAAGGATGGATCAATGAGATTACGTATCGACTACAGATAGCTTAACAAGGTGACAGTGAAGAACAAGTACCCTTTTCCGAAGATCGATGATCTCTTCGATCAACTAAGGGGAGCCACTGTATTCTCTAAGATAGACTTGAGATTGGCTTACTACCAGTTAAGGGTCAAGGAGCAAGACGTGCCGAAGACTGCTTTTCGGAAGAGATATGGGCATTACGAGTTTCTTGTTATGCCTTTTGGATTAACAAATGCCCCGGCAGTGTTTATGGACTTGATGAACCGCATCTTCCGACCGTACTTGGATAAGTTCGTTGTTGTCTTTATTGACGACATATTGATATATTCGCGTGATGAGAGTGAGCACGCGAAACATTTGAGAACTGTGTTACAGACTCTAAAAGATAAGCAGCTTTATGCTAAGTTTAGTAACAGCGAATTTTGGCTTAATGAAGTTAGATTTCTATGACACATTGTGTCGGGTGATGGGATCAGAGTTGACCCAAATAAGATCTCAACGATTGTAGAATGGAAACCGCCGAGGAATGTAACAGAGGTTCGTAGCTTTCTGGGGCTAGTAGGGTATTACAGACGATTTGTAAATGGATTTTCTATGCTAGCTACTCCGATAACGAGACTATTGTAGAAAGACGTCAAGTTTGAATGGACAGAAGAGTGTCAGCAGAGTTTTGAGAAATTAAAGGCTTAGTTAACCGAAGCCCCAATTTTAGTGCAACCCGAGTCGGGTAAAGAATTTGTAATTTTTAGTGACACCTCCTTAATTGGTTTGGGATGTGTACTCATGCAAGAAGGCAAGGTTATAGCCTATGCCTCGAGACAGCTAAAACTATACGAGAAAAATTATCTGACCCATGATTTAGAGCTAGCTGCTGTAGTGTTCGCCTTGAAGATTTGGCGACACCATTTATATGGGCAGAAATGTAGAGTATTTACCGACCACAAGAGTTTAAAATACTTGATGACTCAAAAGGAGTTGAATTTGAGGCAACGTCGATGGTTAGAACTATTAAAGGATTATAAGTTGATCATCGATTACCATCCAGGAAAGGTGAATGCAGTTGCCGATGCTTTGAGTAGGAAATCATTGTTTGCTTTGAGAGCTTTGAATACACAGTTGGCCGTATTTAAGGATGGTTCAATCTTGGCAAAACTGAGAGTTAGACCGACTTTTCTTCATGAAATTAGAGAAGCTCAGAGAAATGATGAGAAGATACAAACCTGGAAAAATCAATGTGAGTCTGGTGTTGAATCAGATTTTCAGGTTGGTACCGACGGATGTTTAATATTCAAAGATAGAGTTTGTGTGCCTAAAGATAGTGAATTCATTCAGAAGATTTTACGAGAAGCACATAGTGGTAGTTTGTTTGTCCACCCCAGTAGCGTAAAAATGTATAACGACCTGAAGAAAATGTATTGGTGGTCAAGAATGAAAAGGGATATTTCAGAATTTGTTTCCAAGTGTTTAGTATGTCAGCAAGTAAAGGCTGAACACCAAGTACCTTCTGGGCTACTTCAGCATATTATAGTTCCAGAGTGGAAATGAGATCGTATCACTATGGATGTTGTAACCAGTTTGCCATTAACCCCGAAAAAGAAAAATATTGTATGGATTATTGTCGATAGATTAACCAAGTCAGCCCACTTCATACCAGTGCGTACCGACTACTCTCTTGAGAAATTAGCTAACTTCTATGTTTTCGAGATTGTGAGGCTACATGGTGTACCATTGTCGATTGTTTCAGATCGGAGCCTAAGATTCACCTCAAGGTTTTGGAAAAAGTTACAAGAGGCTCTAGGAACCAAGTTAAGTTTCAGTATAGCTTTTCATCCACAGACTGACGGACAATCAGAAAGAGTAATACAGATCTTAGAGGACATGCTAAGATGCTGCATCCTTGAATTTCAAGGAAGTTGGGAAAAATACTTACCATTGGTTGAATTCGCCTACAACAACAGCTATCAGTCGAGTCTGAAAATGGCACTTATGAGGCCTTGTATGGGCGAAAGTGCCGAACGCCCTTATATTGGACAGAGTTGAAAGAGAGTCAGATTCACAGGGTTGATTTCGTCAAAGAGACAGAGGAAAAAGTTCAAGTGATTTGGGAATGCCTAAGAGCCGCTTCGGATAGGCAGAAATCCTACGCGGATTTGAAGCGAAAGGAAATCAAGTTTGAGGTCGGTGACAAAATATTCTTGAAAGTTTCCCCTTGGAGGAAAATCCTCAGATTTGGTAGAAAAGGCAAGTTGAGCCCTCGTTTCATAGGACCTTATGAAATTACCAAGAGAGTAGGGCCTGTGGCCTACAGATTGAAATTGCCGCCAGAGTTAGAAAAGATTCACGACGTGTTTCACATGTCTATGTTACACCAATACAGATCTGACCCTTCACATGTAATTGCGCCTACTAAAGTTGAAATTCTTCCAGGTATGACTTATGGTAAAGAACCGGTCAAGATCTTAGCTCGAGATGCTAAACAATTAAGAAATAAAGATATACCACTTGTAAAAGTTTTGTGGCATAGACATGGAGTCGAGGAAGCCACATGGGAACTCGAGGAGTCTCTGAGAGAACAGTATCTGAATTTATTCACTGGTAAGATTTTCGAGGACGAAAATCCCTAAGGGGGAGAAATGTAACAGCCCGATTTAGGGCCTAGTCAGAATAGTGGTCTCGGGACCACAAATTCGAAGTTAGAAAAATTATTTTATTATTTTTATGAGGTTATAGTATGATTTTATTAGTGCATAAAAAATTTGGTGAGCTAATTTTAAGGTTTTCTAGCCCAATTTCGAAAAGGACTAAATCACATAAAAGGCAAAAGTTGCATTTTAGTACCTAAATGAGTTAAATAGCTAAAGAACTTAAATTGAGGGCTTTTAAAGGGCAATTTCACCTTTTTTATTAGTTTTGGCCGGCCATGTGAATGATTTTAAGCAAATGGTCAAAGTATTAAGTGGATGATGTCATGATTTGGTGATAAATTAATGCCTATAAGCCTAGCTATCATTTCTTTCTTCTTCATCTCTCTTCTCCACCGAAAATATCAAAAAAAATGGAGTTTTGAAGGCTGAAAACTTTCAGCAACTAAAAAAGCCCTCACAAGTATTTTTGAGACCCTTGAAGCATGAGTTTTCAAATGAGGTTGATATCTTGCAAAATAGTCAAGAATTTAGAGTGTTTCCATGAAAGGATTTGTGATGTTTATTGAGTTTTTATGGAGGAATATGAGTCCTAGTTGTGTTATAAACAACTTTTGTAAAAGGTGTTAGCATGAAAACACCTAAAGGGACTATTTTGCATAAGTTGTAAAATAGTTAATAAGCATGTGAATTTATAATTGTCTAATTGTAATTAGTGACTAAATGAGTGTATATTGCTATTATAGATCAAGATTTACCAAATTCGAACCTAGATCGGGGGAAGGCCAAGCAAACTTACTAAACCGAATATCTAAGTACTTTTTGTAAACCGAGGTAAGTTGTTTGTAATTGATACAACTACACTGTTAATACTAGTATTCATATCGCCATCGAATTGATATTGTATGAGTTGTTAAGTTATGAATTGAGAATGTCTAGTAATATTTGAGATAATAGAAATATTTCGTTGAAACATTAGGATACGAACTGGATATTCGTGCCAAGCCATTGGGTGATTTGTGCGCCAGTGTAAGACGTGTTTGGGACATGCTTCGGCCACATTATGAGAGCTAGTGTAAGACTATGTCTGGGGCATGGCATCAGCATCAAGACGAGGGCTAGTGTAAGACATGTCTGGGACATGCATCAGCCATACTATGATAGCCAGTGTAAGAGCATGTCTGGGACATGGTATCGACACAGAGATGAGTGCAAGTGTAAGACATGTCTGGGACATGCATCGGCCTCGAAAGAGATAGCCAGTGTAAGACGTGTCTGGGACACGCATCGGCTAAGAGTTGTGCTAGTGTAAGACATGTCTGGGACATGCATCAGTACGCGTATATGAGAGCCGGTGTAAGACCATGTCTGGGACATGGCATCGGCAATATATCCCATGTTGAAGATTCATATAATATCCACTAGTATTCCAAACATTTCAATGATGAGAGTTATAGATCAATTTTGATAAAGAAAGAATAATTATGTTGTGAGTGGTACAGGTACCTATATGGTAAGCATGAGTAACGAGCTTAATTTAGAGAATGTGACTCGAGTAGATGATAATGAGTAAGTTAAATTATGTTTACCTTTGAGCTATAAGTATGATGACTAATGGTGAGATTGTTGTTGTATATTTATTCATATGCAACTTACTAAGCTTTATGCTTACCCTCTTTCCTTTCCCTCTTCTTTCAGTGTTATCAAGCTAGCTTAAGGATCCCTTAAAGTCAGAGATATCTTAAGGATCCCTTAAAGTCAGAGATATCAATCACACTATCAGCTGCAATACTTGGTATAGTTTGATTTATATTTTTGAAAGTGGCATGTATAAGGCTATACTAGGATGTTGTATTAATAGAATCGTTCATGTATTTTGGCTTAAGTCAAAAGCCCTTCATTTTGTAATCAAGCCTGGAATAATGGCTATTATTCATTTTGATGAATGCATATAATGTTCTTTCTATGGATGAATTAGTTCCCATTGCGATGAGATTTATATATCGAAATGATCTTGTGTAGGTTGTGCAAATGGGTGACAAAAGGGCTTGGGAAATAGCCTAGCTTGTCCACACAGGTAAGACACACGGGTGTGTGTCTAGGCCATGGGTGACACACGGTTCACACCCATGGGCATGTGTTATGGCTGTGCGTCCCCTATACTTAAATTTTTAAAGTCATTTTAGCACACGGATAGGCCACACGGGCGTGTGTCCATGCCGTGTCATAAAGTCAGTATGCATGTTAGTAGTACACGGGCAAGAGACACGGCCATGTGTCTCGGCCGTGTGAATGACACAGTTATAGGGCACGGGTGTGTGCTTGGGCCGTGTGGTTTTGGCAGAACGCCCAGGTTTTCAGACATGGGTTTGGGACACGGGTCTGTCCCTAGTACACGGTCGTGTGCTCTATACCCACACGGGCGTGTGGAGCTTTGTTACATGAAATTTTTCTAAGATTTCATGAGTTCTCGATTAGGTTCCAAACCACCCCAGATGAGCGTTTTGGGCTTGTAAGCCCATGTTAGGGGCAGTTTGTTTGTGAAAAGAAAAGTTTTAAATTATTTGAGATTTCACGACCCAATTTCGTTTAGTTTGTTGAGTTTAAGTCAGGTAGCACCACAAATCCCATCCTAGCGTCGGATTCGGGCGAGGGGTGTTACAGTACTAATAATTTAAATTCACATGTATTTATTCTCTATCTTACACATGTCACTAATTTTGTTTAATTACTAATTTAGTCCCTTGTCATTTTTCTCTATTTTAAAATAATATTTTACGCTCTATTTAATTTAGTCCTTTTTAATAATTACTTCTAATTAAACTAAATCCACCTAATCAAAATCTAATTCAACCCATAACTAACTTAAAAAATATTTTTAATAAATATTTACGGACTCATTTTCCTAAGACGGAGGCCCTAAATTCACTTTTCCAGTGCCCTTGAAATATGGATTGTTACAATATTGGCGTACATAGCACATACTAGCCCACGAAGTGCATCCTATCGCATAAGCACATAATCCTGTACACAACAACATCCAATGACATGCCAACTATACCCAACTTGGCTCGACTAGTTAATAGGATACCAATGTTCAATAGTATTATACAACATGATACATATACGAATTCTCATTTATATGCATATGCATAAGCCAATTTCATCATTAAACACATATATTTCATATTATATAACATACCTCATTTCAATTTTTATACTTCAAGTATTTTATGATATTTTCCATTTTATCCATTTTAGTCATTTACTTCGATTGTTAGCTCAAATAATCAAACTGAAATTGCCAAGAGGGGGTGAATTGGCTTTTTAAAATTTTTTGGAAGCTAGAGAATAAGGATAGAAAAATTTAACACAAGAATTTAGAGTAGCTCGGCCCCAGTTTCCTACTCCACTACCTTAGCATTCCACTACTAAGGATTTCCCAAATTCAATAATTTGACAACCTTTGAATGTAACATCTCAGAATTGAGCTAAGGAGTTTAGGGCCTGGCGAGCTGGGGTTCGCTAGTGGGCTTAGCAAGTTGCAATAATTAGTTTTGGTCCTAACGAATTGAGGTCGCCAGCAGGCCTGGCTAACTGAAATTGTTGGTTTAGGTTGAGAGCCAAAATTAAGAGTAACCAAAGGGCAATTATACTAAAGTTAGGAAGTCAACTTTTTTTCCTCTTCACAAAACCATTTATGCACGTAACTCTTTCCTACTTCTACTACGACTAGGGCATCTTAAGAACATTAAAACACCTAGTGCCTATAAATTAAGCCTTTTTCATTAAAAATTTTGTATTCTTTTAAATGACAAAACTTTCTCAAATTTCTTCATCCATTACTTCTTTATTTTGTTTTCAAGTTTCTACGAAAACAAGAAACCAACACTTAACTCTTAGGATTAAAGTTAAGACACTATTTCTCTAATGGGTTAGACATATAGAAGTAATTAAGAAAGTTCGCAACAAAGGAAACTAGGTTTATCAAAGTACTAGCATGTGTGAACCTAGGTTCGCTTGTGTTTATGTATGAGTTTTAATGTTCTTTGATTGTTAGTGACTTGTTTATGTTTGTAAAATTGTGAACTCAACAGAACCATCTATAAGCAAAGATAAGGGAAATGCAAAGCTTGTTTAAAACTTTTAGCAAACTAGTGAATGTTCAGGGATTGCCACTTGTATGTGTGAACTATAAAGTTAATCAGGAGCTTAGGGTTTTATCATAAGTTTCGAGAGTAAGTCTCCTCTATATTCTTTCTTTGTGATTGTGATTATTTATGTGTTTTTATGAACAATGATATACGAGCTCTATATGTGAACAATGTTTTGCGAGCTCCTCATGACCTACGAGCTCTATGTTTAGTAAATGTTTTGACACTATAATCTTCTTAAACGATTGGATATAATGACATGTCATAGGATTTTGAGCACTCACCATTGTGTTTTGTGTTTTGGGTGAGAGCCCTTAGGATTTTGCACGATATGTTGTGATTATATATGTGTTTTGATCACACGATATGTAGCGGCGAGGTGAGTGATCTAGGTGAAGCATAAACACTAGAAAGGTGGTACAAGCGAACTCTGGACATAAAGGAAATGTGGGATTTCGCTTGGGCTTAGAGATATTTTCTTTCTCTATGTTGACTTTGACGATCATTCTAGGACTTAGTTTTTTTTTATGTTTTTCTTTATGTTCTTAGATACCTCTTGCTAAAAGATAAATACAAACCTAAATTTCAAGTATAAAATTATAGTCTAAGTCTGGTTTATGTTTTCTTAATTTACAAATTCATTCTTAAGTCTTTAATTTCTTAATGTTCGCTATAAGCAAAAAACATGAGATAACCAAAATTGACTAACTTATATTAACTTTGCTAAGGTTGATGCTAAGTGACAGGGTTACCAAATTCTGCAAAGTGCGAACCCTAACAAGTGACTAGCCTGTACTTACGAACCTTTAATAATTTTTTATATACGGTATAAGAGAAACCTATGAAATGTGTTCGTAGTATCTAAATATGTAGGGGTTGTTCGTAAAACTTACACTTTTTAAGGAGTTTTACTCTATGAAGACATAGAATGTGTGAGCTACACTAAGAGCGAACCTTGATGTTGAGATGTGTATCATACAGTTAATAGATAAGTGTTTACTTAAACTTAGAATACCATCTGCATAGAGGTTAGCTTAAATGTTTTGGTTAAAGTACTTATTCAGCTACATATTAGTAACTTAATCATGTTTTATTTTTTAACTTGTGGTGTGTTGGAGGTTAGGTTAGTTTTAAATAGAGAATCACTTAGGTGGCTAATGTGGCATTCCATAGCTTGGGTTCAGCGACCGAATCAGGTATGAGGTGTTACATTGAGGACAAGATTTAACCTTACAAACTTCCTTAAGGTTTCTACCCAAACCTTAACACACCAACCCTCTTAAAGAAATACAAATAAGAAAACTAAGAACAAACTCTTACAAGATCAGAATGTTTGCAAATTAAGTTCAATTACAAAGAAGAGCATTTGAGCTGATAAAATAACAATGAAGTTCACAGGTGTTTGTAAGAAAAGTATAGAAAGTTTTAGCTCAAAAGGTTGTTTGATTGATTTTTAAGCTTGAATATTCTTTCTTGTTGTTGTAGGAACTTTGGAAGTTAGTATTTATACTCTCTAATTCATTTCCAATCATTGTGGTTGTTGAGGAAATAAATAGAGTCACTGGGAATGAAAATACCAGATCATTTAATTCACCTGCAATGAAAAGTATCGATACTTTTTCTACGAGTATTGATACTATTAGCATTTAATGTCTGATTCAGTTACTGTTAAAGTTCATTTACAACGATACCAAAGACCATTTATAGATACCTAGTAAAAGATATCGATATTTTTTGAATGGGTATCAATACCTTTTGTGTTTGTTTAAAAAATCATCAAGTCAAAATGCAAAAGTGGTATCGATATAAAAAGATGGTATCAATAAAATTCAATAAGTATTGATATATTTTGAAAAGTATCGATACTTTTTACTTCTGTTCAATTTTTTTTCAAGATAATAAGCAACTTGGGTATCAATAAAAAAATAAGGCATCGATAAAAATTGATAGGTATCGATTCTTTTTGGAAAATATCGACACTTCTTGTAGGGAGCAGTTTTTCAATCGATTTAAAAAAAGTTTCAATCATTTTTTAACTTTGCCCAAAAATTTCTAAGTGTTCAAAACATTTTCTAAGATGTTTGGAAGTCTTGAAATGATTTTTATGCTTAGAACTTTATAATTTCTTTGTTCATAAAACAAACTTTATTCAAAAATATTTTTGTTTGTTATATCAAAACAATTTATCAAATAAAGCTAATTTAACACCGATAATATATATCAAACCATTGACAACATCATCATGTACTTCTCTTAACATATATTCACCTAATTAACACATATAAGTAAGCAATTAATCTATTTTGAATCATAAAAGTACAAATCGTGGTCTTGCGTCACTCGTCAACAATTCTCACTTTTCCTTTTCCTCTAAAAGGTTCCGTATGGGCGTTAGCTACAATAGTCACAAAAACGTTACATTATAAATTTTGAGTCAATTCATAACCAAATACCAATTTACACATATTTTATAATTTATTCAATTTAGTCCTTAGAATCGAGAAAAATATAACTTTCAATTTAAGGTTTCGGATTAAAATCCAATTTCACCATAACTCATTAGGGACCTTCAATTTTCTATTCTTATTGAAGTTTCATAGTAATTTTTTATTTAATTCAATTTGGTCCCTAATGTTTGAAACCAACAATTTAGCTTTACAATTTAGCCCTTTTCTTAAACTAAGCTTAATTTCTAACAATTTCACACCTATTTCATTCAATTCTTAACATTGAAAACCTTCAAAAACTTTAACATCTTTACAAATTAGTACATGAGCTAGCTAAATCAAGCTTTCATGATTCATTTTCCATAAAAAATTAAAGAAAAATGACTAGGGACTTACTTGAATTAAAGGCTGAAAGCTTGAAACCCTTATCAATGGTGTTTTTCTTTTTATTTTCTCTTATGATCAATTGGAGATGATATCTCATCTCTCCTTCCACTAATTTTACATATATATACTTATATTAAGCTTTAATTAGTTTAATTAACTATGTTTTAATCTTAATTAACTTTAATTTACTAATTAATCAACAATCATCATTATGTCCACTGGAACATGTTTAGTAATGGTCTATTAGTAATTTTGGCCCTTTGGATAATTGCAATTTAACTCCTCAAGTCATTTCTTAAATATAAATCTATAGCGATTAGACTTTATAATTTAGTCTCTAGGCCTTAATTAATCACAATTTCAGCTAAAATACTTATCCAAATTGCAATTCATCTATACACTAACTCTGTAAATGTTCTTGTTTATTATTTACTGATTCGATTTATAGAAATAAAATCTCAAAACTGCATGTTCTAATACTACTGGAAACTAAGTTGTTACACAAAATGTACTTATTAACTATGGGGGTATGTTGGCGAACTTAGTCAAAGTTAACGGAGGTGGTTGGTCGATGAGGGTACCTACGGAGGTCCTTCATACAACAATGTTTATTGGTATTTTAATAATATAAAGGTCAGACTTACTGGTACAAAATAGGTGCACTAACATGCAATATTTAGATAATTTTATTCAATTAGTGGTTAAAAATAACAAAAAAAGCTAGAATTTTATTTTTATTATTTTTGTTTGGAGTTTAATTATGATTTGAAGTTTTTTATTGTTGTAATTTCAAAATAGATGTTCAATAATTTGTTTAATATTACTTTATATTAATCACATAAAATAAGAAATATTATATAATATATTAGGATAAATATGATATTAACTGACTTAAATATAGTTCAAGATTGATAGTAAAATTTAGGATGATAGATTTAAGTAAAATATAAAAATATAAAAATTAAATTTGTAAAATAAATTCACTAGTGAAAAACTAATGGATGAAATTGGCAATAATTAAGACATTTTTCTACATTTATTTTTAAAGTTAATTCTTCATTGTTGTTGTTGTTAAAAAATACTTCCTAGAAATGTTGTTTTAGAAAAAGTGCATTTGAAAGTATGGTAGAAAGTGTTGTAAAAAATATGACTTATTAAATTTTAATATTTTTTTATTGCTGAAAAACTTGTGATTGAACGTTAAAATGTTTTCTTTTTAACATGATAATGAAAAATTAAAAATTAGTTAAGTTGTATGACATTTAAATAATTTAATATAATAATACATAAAATATAAAATTTAAAAGTATTTAATATAAATTATTTGAAAAATTAATCATACATAAAATATTTTAAATTTTTAAATATAATAATTTTAATATTATGAAATATTTAAATAATTTAATATAATGATAAATAAATTATAATTTAATTTAAATTTTTTTATAGTTAGTATAAATAAAAATATTTTAATAAATTTTCTTCAAAAAGTAAAAATCAGCTACATCCCAGCTTTTGTTGCAGTTCTTAATTAATTTAAATAGCATGAATAATATATACCAAATCAAAAAGAAATTAAAATTAAAATCTTATTCTATATTGTCCAAGATATTTTTGAAGAAAATCTCCAAACAGAGGAAAAAATTCAAAGCAAGAACCAAATAATGAGAAGTATTTCAATTTCTATTATATAAGAAAGGGAACAAAGACAAACTGGGCGCGAAACAACTGGTTTGCAAAAATGGAGTTGGATGAATGGGAGTTGAGCGTTGAAGAATTGGATTCTCTTGAAAGAGATGCTCTCCAGAAGATCTCTCAGCAACGCCACTCTTCTTCTTCTTCCTCTTTGTCTACCAATCAACAACAACCCGTCATCCATTCTCTTTCTCACAAGGCAATTACTTTCTCTTTTTTGCTTTACTTTCCTGGGGTTTCTTTTTCGATTATGATTCTCGGTTCGTTTTCAGTTTTTTTTGGGTTTTCAGTCTTCCTCTCGTTTCATTTATGATTATGATACAGGGTGAAGTTCCGTCCAGAACATTGCCTGCATCAGTTGCGCCCAAAGCGAACCCTGGTAAGTTGCTTTCTTTTCATTTATGTACTTATTACTTCTGTTGTTCTATATAAATGTAAGGCGCTGGCATTGCTTTGAACATATTTCTGTTCAACAGCTGATCAGTGCTCCAAGGAACAACTACCCAAGGTTTCTCTCAAATTTATTCTCCACGCCACTGGAAACATTGCTGCAAAGTTTCCCTATAATCAGGTAAAATACATTCCTTCCTCAGACTGAAAATGCTTTTACTTTTGCACTTACCCTCTATGTTTTTATCCTTACTTAGGTTTTAGTAGATGCTTTTCGTAAGATCCCTAAAGCCACTTGGAATGCAAAAGAAAGGTTCCTCTTTCACTCTCAATTTATATCTGCCTTTTCTTTTTCATTGCAATTATGACTCAATGGTTGGTAAATTCAGCCATAACCTGATAAGATGCTGTTGAACCCGCAGATTATGGATGTTCCCACAATCATCTTTGTCATTGGCAGAAAAAGTTCCTTGTGAAGTACCTGGTTGTAATATTGAGGTCATGGATAATTTCATTTTGTTTCTCCTCACATTAAGAACACACTACCTTGTTGCTAAACTGCTGTGTACTTCAATATAGCTGAATATTTTCTTCTAATGTTATCAAGGTAGAGAATTTACATCCCTTGGTGCAACGTGCTATTGCAGCTGCCTCTGCACTGCCAGATCTTCAAGGTAATTTGATATGTGCGGAAGAATGTTTCCTTGCAAGCTTTCCTTGATAGACCATTACTCTTCACTTGTTGCCTATATTTCAGTTTGCTATTGGTATTCACTTTTATACAATTATGGAGTTTGTATTTTTCCCCTTATGTCTTGGCTTCTTCCTCTCTTTTTTTCCCTCAAGAGTTGTATCACAGGATTCCTAAGTCTATTGAGTCAAAGCTTCTACCGTTTCAGCGGGAGGGTGTTAGGTATGTGATAAGTACTGTGGAGAGTTTTCCCCCTCAAGCTTTTCTTTGTGATGTACATGAATTGGTGCCTTTTTCTAAGAAAATAAGATTTTACCTTCTCTTTCCATGGTCTTATTTCTGTGATGCTTTTACTATAGGTTATTCTTTTCCTCAGGTTTGTGTTGCAACATGGAGGACGGGCACTTCTAGCTGATGAAATGGGACTAGGAAAGACTTTACAGGCAAGAACTTGTTCATATATACATACATACATACATATTTAAATCTGAACTGTTCTGTTCTGCAATACATTTATATGAATTATCTAGCTACATAGTGGTCCACACTTGGTTGTAGCTCATTATAAAGAGTTAAAGACAGAATCTGCGACCATTCTGAGGTTTTTTCCTTTCTTTGGGCATTCTTGATATGCTTTGTCGCTTCTTGATGACAGCAGTGTGTATATAGTTGAAACTCATGTTTTTCTAATTTATTTATCATGTATTGACATTGTTATATTTTCTCCCCTGAAATTAAAATTATAAAAAAGGTTTAGTGTATTATGACCTTTGAGATGGTCAATATGTTGATAACTAGCAATTTTTGGTTATGGGTAGCCATTTGAATCTTTTATTTTATGTAGTATAATAAGTAGCTTTTTTTTTTTTTACTTTTATGATTGGTCATTTTTCATTTATTACACCAGCCATGAATCTTTACCATTTTCTTTTGGAGTTCTATGATATTGTTGTTTTTCACTCAAGGAATGATATGTAGTAATGCTTCCACCTATTTATCATTCTTCTGTCCACAGACAACCTATTATAATAGAAAGATGTCTCAAGGAGATATATTGGTGTTTGATGACTTGCTCTTAATTGTTTGGACTTTGGAGTTTGATGTTAAGTATTAAAAAGTTGTGTTTTGATCACAAAAAACTAGAATCAAATTTTGAAAAGATCATGTTGTTTCAATATTCTTTGAAAGTGTAACAAAGAGAACATGGTTTATATTTATTCTTTGAAAGTATTATATTTATTTTCTGTTTGGTGCTGCATATTAAACCCTACTGGACTTTGCAGGCTATTGCTGTTGCTGCATGCATTCGTGACTCTTGGCCTGTTCTTATACTTGCGCCATCTTCTTTGCGTTTGCATTGGGCTTCAGTGAGTTCTCATCAACTTCATGTTTAAGGGGTTTTAGGATTTTTTTTAGTTCTTTATTTTGGGAAAATGCTTGTACTTTTTTCCATTATGCAGATGATTGAACAATGGCTAAATATTCCTCCATCAGATATTGTTGTATGTTCTCTTGATTCCTTTTCATGTTTCCTTTTACTTTTATGACTTGGAACAAAATTGAAGAAATACTGGAAAAGATACTATCAACATTTACAGGTTGTTTTCTCCCAAATGGGTGGGTCAAACAGAAGTGGATTCACAATATTATCCTCAAATAGCAAGGGTGATATTCATCTTGATGGCCTTTTCAACATCATCTCCTATGATTTAGTAGCAAAACTTGAAAATGTATTAATGGCATCTGAGTTCAAGGTGAGTACAATCTTTTTACCTTTCAAGTTTTATTCTATCTTTTTATGTTTTGCATTTTATACATTTCAATATGTTGTTATTGTCACCTTGATATAACTATAACTAAAGGGTAATAGTGAGCAAAGACAGTTTAAAATGCTGAAACTAGTAAGAAATAAAGATTTTAAGATAGTCCAACTTTGATATGGTGTCTAAACTGCCTATTTTGTAGAAACAGGTAAATGATTAGAACGGTGGGATGGATGGTCCGAAAGTTAAGAAAACATGGAAACTGATAACCAATAACTAATCCAAAAGTTTATAGGTCAATTTTTACTATTCAATCTCCAATAATGATTGTGTTTTCTGCTTGTATATATTTATTTATACTATACATGACACTAAGATGTTATGGACCTCCAAAAATAATACCAAATCATGAAGATGATACGACTCGTTTCTTAAATAGTAACATGTATTTTTTACTAAAAGATCTTGGGTTATTTTAGTGTTGTTAAGAGCGCAAGGTGCATTCTAGGCATTATTTATTGCCTAAGGCGTAAAGCGCCAAAAGGAAAAACAAAAATCTCAACAAAATGAAGTAAGGTGCAATAGGTATGTTTGTGTTTGTGATTTTATCTTATAAAACTACAAAATTATCCTTTTCTTGTGTTGCCAAATATGCATGATTCATCTTATGGTCCCATGACTTTATTGAGTATTAGATATAGTAAGTTTGATATTATCTCCTTTTTTATTAGTAAAGGTGTAGTATTTAAAAAAAAAATAGTCAGACGGCTTTTATTGTGCCTATTTCCTTACAGAAAGGCACAGTAGTTGTCTGCCTTATCAAATACTCCTTGCCTGAAAGGGTTTAAGGTTCGCACCTAGGTGCACTGCTTAGTTTATAAAGAATGAAAATGACTGCAAAAATCTTTACAGTTTTCTATGTTAAGGACTTTATATTTTTTGGAAGGCCATAGGACATTATATTTTGCAGGAACAGTTTGACTTGGTTGTTTGTATTTGTTGGGAATGTATGTTTGTGTGTTTTGAGTACGCCACTCTTGCATGAAGCTTATTGATGTCCTGTTTACATGGTAATTTTTCTTGTTTGCATATGCTTCTACCATTGATTTTCCCCTTTTTGTAGGTTGTGATTGCAGATGAATCTCACTTTTTGAAAAATGCTCAAGCAAAGAGGACAACTGCTTCCCTTCCCATTATAAAGGTATTTCTCTTTTAATAAATGATGATGTGAACTTAAATCTACCTCTTTATTGACTATATTCACACTTTAAATATATTGTGAATACCTTAATTTGCTGAATGAAAATTATTCACCTTAAGCCACAACAGACACTTGGTGTTTTCAAATGTTATCGTCGGCGAATTGAGTTGAGTAATCGGAGGGAAAGAAGAAAGAACAGAAAAAGAGAAGGAGAAGAAAACCAAAAGAAGGAAAATGGCCTGCTTTTTTCATCATACCCTCCTTGCTGTCATAGGAGGTTAAAAAAGTACAGTCAAAACAGATAACGGCTGTCAAAAGCAAAGACAAAACTTACCGTTTCATTTAAACGGTCCTCTGTACACTAAAATCGAAATTAAGCTAAACGCAGTGTTTAATAACAAGCAAAATTAGAAATTAAAAACAAATTGAAATTGGCAGACTTGAAACTGTGAGCTCCATTTGGTTTGTATCAGATACTCCCTTCTCAAATAGGATCCTTGTCCTCAAGGATCAAAAGCAGGGTACATCTGCTGTAATTCTTGTAAGTCCTCCCATGTTGAGTCTTTTGGATAAGTGTTGAACCATTCAACCAGCACCTCTGTTGCAGCCTGATTGCCCTTCTTGACCATCCTTCTGTCTAATATTCTCATGGGTTCCTTGTCGATGACGCCATCAGTCCCCACTACAGGTAGCATAGATGAAGTTGGTGTCTTACCAATGTGCTTTTTGAGCTGGGAGACGTGGAACGTAGGGTGAATTTTTGATTCGACTGGTAAGGTTAGCTTGTAAGCAACTTGACCCACTTTTGCTTCTACAGGGAAGGGTCCAAAGTATTTAGGAAAGAGCTTATGATTCTTCCAACTTGTGGAGTGAATGTTGCCGAAACTCTGATCAGATCTCTTATTGTTGGCAATCTGTCTCAATCTCTCTTGAGCCTTTTTCAAATGGAAGTGAAGAAGCTTCCTCATGACTTCTCTATTTTGCAAGCTTCGGTCTACAGTAGCTATATTGGAAGAGCTAGCTAGGTAAGGCAAGTGTAGGGGTGGTGCTTGACCATAAAGGGCCTTATATAGGGTGGTATGGATTGTTGAGTGGTGTGTGGTATTGTACCACCATTCAGCTAAAAGTAACCATTGCACCCACTCCTTAGGACATTCGGTCACCATGCATCTTAGATAACCTTCTAGACACCAGTTCAGAACTTCAGTCTGTCCATTTGTTTGTGGATGGTATGCTATTGACAACCAAAGTTTAGCTTCTAATCCTTGAAACAGTTCTTGCCAGAAATTGCTCACAAAAATCTTGTCCTGATGTGATGCAATTGTTTCAGGAATACCGTGCAGCTTGTAAATGTGTGCCAAGTATTCTTGAGCTACAGTGATGGCTGTGAAAGGGTGTGTGAGAGGTAAGAAATGCCCGTATTTTGTGAGTCTATCAACTACCACTAGGATGGTGTTTTTGTTGCAGGCGACAAGTAAACCTTTTATAAAATCCATGCTGATAGCCTCCCAAGCTCGATCGGGGATAGGTAGGGGCTGTAAGAGACCAGGGGAGGCAACAAGGTCTGCGTTGCACCGTTGACAAACAGGGCACTCTTTGACCCATTTCTGTATATCCTTGGTTAGGCCCTTCCAGTATACTTGTCCGAATATTCGTACTTTGGTAGCGTGCGCCCCGAGTGACCTCCCAATGGGCTATAGTGGAAACATTCGAACAGTTCCCTCCTGAGTTTTATGTCGTTCCCTACAACTGCCTTCCCTTTTCTCCTTAGTACCTGCCATTCCATGAATATTTTGGATGCCTCTGAGGGTCTTCTTGAAGCTTAATGCATACTTGGTGCAGCTTGGGGTCAACTAAAGTAGATCCCACTACTCTCTTCCATAAGTCTGACCATGAAGTACTCCCCACACATTGAAAGAGCTGTCCCTCGAATTAGTGGGCCTTCCTAGACAAAGCATCGACTACCAAATTTTGAGCACCCTTCTTATAAGTGATGTAGTAGTCATAACAGAGCATTTTAACGACCTATTTTTGTTGAAATGGAGTAATAGCTTGTCGATCAGCTAAAAATTTCAAACTTTGGTGATCGGTCCTGATTTGGAACCTCCTCTCAACCACATAGGCGTGCCATTTTTTTTACTGCCAAGAGAATCGCGAGCATTTCCTTATCATAGATGGAAAGTGCTTGATGTTTCATTCCTAACCCTTTGCTAAAAAATGCCACTGGTCTCCCTTTTTGGTGTAACACGGCCCCGACCCCTTGACCACATGCGTCCGTGTCAATGCAGAATTCTTCATTAAAGTTAGGCAGGCATAGCACTGGTGCTTGGCATACTGCTTGCTTTAACATTTCAAAGGCAGCTTGGTCATGGTTGGTCCAATTCTAGGGAGTGTTTTTCTTGAGTAAATTGGTCAACGGTTGAGCCATAACCCCATAGCTTCTTATGAATCTTCTATAGTAACCCAAAAGGCCTAAGAAGCCTTTCAATTCTTTGACCGATTTGGGGGTGGGCCAATTTGAAACCCTTTCTACCTTTGCGGCATCCATCGTCACCTCTCCTGCAGCTATAACATCCCCCAAATACTTTGCTTGACAAACAAATGGTTGTCCCTCAAAAGTTGCAACACCTCTTGTAAATGTTCAGTCTAGCTGTTGGAATAGACAAGTATATCGTCAAAAAATACCAAGATCGACCTTCTTAGTAAATCTTTGAAGATAGCATTCATCACTGCCTGGAAGGTTGAAGGTGCATTGGTTAAGCCGAAGGGCATAACCAGAAATTCGGATTTGCTAATGTCTCCCTCATACATTCGGATTTGGTGATAGCCCGATCGAAGGTCCAATTTGGAGAAAAAGAGAGCTTGTCCAAGCTCATCTAACAGTTCTTCTATGATGGGTATTGGAAAATGATCCTTAATGGTTAGTTAGTTCAAGCGGCGGTAATCTACACACAAGCGCCAACTCCCCTCTTTTTTCTTAACCATAACAACCGGTGAAGAAAAAGGGCTGTTACTATCTCTTATGATCCCAGCGCGTAACATCTCCCTAATGAGCTTCTCAATTTCTGTCTTCTGTACTGTAGGGTGCCTATAGGGCCTCATATTCACCACCTTTGTCTCGTCATGCAATGTTATTATATGATCTTGTGTTTTGACAGGGGGAAGTGTATCAGGCATTCGGAATACGTCGTCATATTCTCTTAAAAGTTGTTGCAAACCTGTCGAAGTAGATGCAGGTGTCATTTTCAGCTTGGTGTGTTGTTCGGCAGCCAATATCATGGGACAAGGACCGAGTGGTGTCATAGACAAGCATTTGGACATTTGTTGACCCGTCAGTATATGTTAGCCTCCAGGTTGAATACCCTGAAGCAAGTAATCGTGGCCCTCGTGTTCGAACTTCATAATGAGAAGCTGGAAATTCCAAGTGATGGCTCCTAGGGAAAGTAGCCACTGTATTCCTAGCACCAAATCGCAACCTTTCACCGGAAGGACCATGAAGTCAGTTACAAACTGTAGCCTTGTGGTTGCCACTTAATAGCTCGACACCGTCCCCTTGTGTACAAGCTTCCCTTATCAGCAACCATAATCTCCATTTTATTAGCTGGTTCCACATATAAGTTACCTCTCTTGACCAGTTTGGAGTCCACAAAGTTGTGTGTGCTGCTCGAGTCTACCAGTATTATCACATCAATGTGCCCAATTCTAGCTATAATTCTCATGGTGTTATGCCTTTGGGATCCCTATAAGGCATGCAATGAGAGAACAGGAGGGATGGCTTCAACTTCGGGTTTTGTATTTTCAAGCTGTTCGGGACAGTCTCGAAACTCTTCCATTGGTGAGGTTATGGCCTCCATTCCTATTTCATTGTGAGATCCCACCACTAGCTGATACAATTGGGACTTCACGCACTTGTGTCCTGGGGTATACGTTGCGGCACACCAGAAACATAGCCCCTTTTTTCTCCTATCTTCCATTTCGGCTTGGGATAAGGACTTGGTTGGAGTGCGATGATTGTTTAGAGGTGGTTTCAGTTTGTTATGGGTTGGAGAGAGTCCTCCAGAGGTAGGGACATGACTGATGGGTTTGGGGTTAGGAAATAAAGGTTTAGAATAATCCCCACTTCCTCTCATCAAAGAAGGCCTTTTGACCATGTTTGTAGATACAATGCCTTCGACATGTCTAGCTAAATAAAAGCTTCTAACAGCGTTTGAGGTTTGAATAATCTAAGGTACTGGCCAACTTCCACTTTAAGATTACTTATGAATATGCTTTAAGCGTAAGGTTCGGGCAGGTGTAGCTGGTTGAAAATGCTTACAAATTGGTCCTGGAACTGGTCAACAGATCCCTGTTGCTTTAAGATAGCCAACTCAGTCATCGGGTCGGTAAAGTTGGAAGAGCCGAATCTCTCTTGCAGCCCACGAGCATAGGTTTCCCACGATAACATTTGAATCCCTCCATGTCGTTGGCTAAAAAAATGGTGCCTGTCCAATGCTTTTCCTTCCATATGAAGCACAACAGTTCTCACCTTATCTTGTTCCAATATACCTTCAACTTCAAAAAATTGCTCTAATTTCGACCACCACCCTCGGAACATTTGGTTTGTATCATCAAAATGTTCCAGTTAGCTAATTTACTGATTGAAGCGGACAAAAATTTTATATAGACAATGTAAAAGGCCAGAGAAATACTGTTTCACCACTCAGGTAGTATGATCATGACAAATTGCCAGGGTGGGTGGGATGAAGCAAGCAGCAAGAAATTTTCCAAATAGAGAAGAAAGTGCTTAAATCAAATGAGCTTGCTGATTGTTAATATGGATGAAAAGAAGCATGCATGAATAAACATAAATAGCTAAAAATATTATGAACTATTTTACTGCATCTTTGATTCCTTTTAGTGCTTCTTATTGTTGCTTTTGGTTGAAATTTCAGAAAGCTCAGTATGCACTATTGCTTACTGGAACTCCAGCCTTATCCCGCCCAATTGAGCTGTTCAAGCAGGTTCTTTAATTGCTATGTAGGAAATATGGTTTGCAAGATTTTAGAGCTTCCTGAAGTTGCATTTTAGTAATTCTGTCAAAATTTCTGTACAACTGGCAGCTGGAAGCCTTGTATCCTACTGTATATAGGAAAGTGTATGAGTATGGTGAGCGATATTGCAAAGGCGTAAGTGACATTCGTTTGAGGTTGACAGATTTTTGAACTTAAGGGTTGCCATTACATTAGGTATTGAACAACATTTTTCTTGTACCAATCTTCCAGGGAGTATTTGGAACTTATCAAGGTGCTAGTAACCATGAAGAATTGCACAATTTGATGAAGGCTACTGTCATGATCCGCAGGCTTAAGAAGGATGTTCTTTATCAGCTACCCATGAAGCGTAGGCAACAGGTACGGATATATGCTAAAGTTCTGTTGTCTGATCTTCCTTTTCAGCTTGCTTGCCTCATATTAGTGAGCTTCATATTGAATATTTGAATTATAAAAAATGTTGCTTTTGGCTATAATCAATTACATTATACTTTTCTTGTCTAAAGAAGTAAACGAAGTGGGAACCATCAACAATTTATTGGACTACATAACAACAAACATTTTGAAATTGAATAATAAGATTAATGATGCAACTGCAGTCTGGTTGGAAACTTTCAAGACATGCATCCAATTCTCATGTAGTTGTGGATATCAATTAAGCATATCTTCTTTTGTTCTTTTGGAAATTTATTAAATCTTGGCATTTAGGATAAAAAGTTGTTTTCTTTTGGCACAAAAAGATTTCCTAGTCAATGTTGTTCATAATATCCAATTTTTATTTCACTGGGTCACTGCAGCCATTGATACACGTATATGCATGTACATTATACCATTGTACGAGTGTTTTCTTGTACATTGTTGATCTCCACTTTAACTTGTTTTTGTAATTTGAAATAAATACTCAGGTGTTCCTAGAATTGGCTGAAAAGGATATGAAACGGATCAGTTGTTTATTTTGTGAGGTAAATTCAATATGCAATTGTTGTTTGTTAATTTGAATTTACTCTGAATCAATGCTGGAATTGCAGTTCTACATGGATCTTGAATTTATTGGACTGATTTGTATAATACATGATATATTAATATTGATAATTTGATATAGATATTGGTTGATCTTGTAATTCAGTTTTTTGCTGATACATCAATAGATCATTCAGTTTGGACGCTTGTTTTCTACTTTTAGGTTCCCATTTAATTAGGTTCTTGTATGCTGATGTGCCTACAGTAGCTCATACTTTTTTTTTCTTTCGTATATCAGTGACTTTGCCATCATGTTTGAATTCATATGCTATAATCTTAATGTAATTCTGAGGTGGAAAAGTGTATGTTATTTATTAGCATTGAGTGCGTTCTTTTGGAAGGTTTTTCTAGAGTGATACGGATCTAAGAGTGCCACCTAACTGCTTTTTAGTTGGAGGTTGTAAAGGGCAAAATCACCATGTGCAAGTCAGAAGAGGAGGTTAAATCACTCAAACTTGTGCAGAAGAATCTCATAAATAAGGTCTTTATAAATATTCCTCATTTATTCTGAGTTGAAATAGAAGACACGTGCAATTTCTTTTGTAGTATTGCCATCTTTTTCATCTATAATTGAAGCTAGACTAAATTCCTTATTATTCCATCCTCATCGTCCAGATTTATACTGATTCTGCTGAAGCCAAGATCCCTGCAGTTCTAGATTATCTAGGAACTATTGTTGAGGTACGTTTTATACTTGTCTTAATAAATCTGTGCACTGCATAATTGTACGCAGGAACCATTTTTTGTAAATACGTCTCATCATGATTAAAGATAATCCATATTATAGTTATAAGCTTAATTCTTTTTTTCCCTGAATCCACCATGTTAATAGAAGCCTATCACTAATACAACTATAAGTTCCCAAATGTAACTGTTCTAACAATTTGCATATGTACTTGCATGCCAGTTATTAGATGTGGAATGTGTTATATCCAAGTTTATTAGCTTATCTGGATCTTCTTTGGTTCTGATTCTACAGTACCATCCTTGTGAAAAATATCCTTCAAGATCTGAAATTCCATCTTAAAATTGATAAAATATAATATGGTGATCTACATTTTTTCTAGATATTGAGTTCCTCTACCTCAAAACTTGAAAGAAGAGCCAACGAGGATACCTGACACCTGAAATATTCAACCCTCAATGTTCTTAATATATGTTCTCATGGCATGTCTTTGCAATCGTGATTCTCCTGTTTGCATTAACCTTGTATTGTTCTTCTCATGATAGATTTTATTACTTATTGGTCCTTACATATTTATTTGTTATAAGTAATTATTGCAGGCAGACTGCAAATTTATAATATTTGCGCACCATCAGCCCATGATTGAAGCAATGCATCAGTTTCTTCTTGTAAGGCCACTTAAATTCATCTTGAAATTTTCTCAAGATTTGACTCTTTTCTTATAAGACGTTCCAAACTTACAGAAGAAGAAAGTAGGTTGTATTCGAATTGATGGTACTACCCCCGCATCCTCAAGGCAAGCTTTGGTTAATGATTTTCAAGAGAAAGATGCTATCAGGGCAGCAGTGGTATGGCTGCTTCTTTATATATGTACATATTATTTCTTGTGATTCCTCCAATAAGTTTTATGTTTCTTATTTTTCATTTTCAGTATAAATCAGAAAATCTATAGACAGACATTATTAAGTCTCCGTTTTCTTTTTGTATTGCTGGTTGCAGCTTTCTATCAAAGCTGGAGGTGTCGGATTAACTTTAACAGCTGCAAGTACAGTTATCTTTGCAGAGTTGTCATGGACTCCAGGTGACCTGATTCAAGCAGAAGATCGTGCTCATAGGATTGGCCAGGTAAACCGCAGACCATAGCAATTATGTCTGTGATGAATATCATTTTGGACATTATGCAATTTATGATCATGATATTTGCATGACTGAAGCTGGACTCTGATGAGTACTTAAAGTTTTACAATTACAGAAGACAAAAACGATGTATATGTAATCTGAAAGTCTCATTAGAATCTCCAAAATATCAAATATTTTAGAATATCATTTTCTCATGAGTCAAAACATAACACCTCAACCCTAAATTAGTTTTAATATGTAGGTAAGCCCTTAACTGTAGTTGAAATGTAAATACCATATACAACCTTAAAGCTCTAATACTGGGAAAATTCTAATTGAAATGAAATAATATGAATAATGTAATCTGAAAAATTGTTAATGTATATTAAATTGAAATTGAACTCAAGAATATAATAAAATATACAAATAAGATAATTTTTCAAATAGCTTTCTTCCTTTCTCCGTTGAGTCACCTTTGAGTTTCATACATGACCCTTAGCCCTTTCGTTTTTTCACCAAATGTTGAGTTCTCATCTAGCATTTTGAGTTGCATTTCAGATTGATATGCTTGTCAAGAGAGGGGCTATTGAGATAGCGATAGTACCAGATAACTAGGGATGGCAAGGGATAAGGTAGATGTGGATATTTGTGGATATCTGATATTGGGGATTCAGATATTTTAATTACTATACGTAGTGGATATTGATATTATCCCTCGAATATCCATCATTTGATTCTGTTTTACTTTTGCAGATAATGGATTCGGATATCAATTATCCAAATTTACTTTACTTTTAGGGATAACAGATGTGAATTTGAATTCAGATAATCAAATCCATTGTCCACTTTGTAATTTTCTATTTTAATTTGACTTACTATATTTAGTGAATTTCTGATATTCAATGAATATTTAATTTGCTATTGTAATACTTGAATTTAATACGAAAATAACCAAAGTCGGTTTTTAAAGTTATACAGATTCGGATTTAGATATAATAGAAATTGCAAATATTCAAACTTGATGTCATTCGAAATTCTAAATTCATGCTTATGACTTATTATGTAGCCAATTTTATGCAAGTCTGAATGGACTGTGCTTTAAGGTTGTAAAGGACAAGAATCTCATTACTCACTGATTGGTGCTTTAGCTTTTTACCTATTGCTAAGCCTTAAAAGTTGTAACGCAATCACAATTTATAGATTCGGGATCAATGTTATTAATAATCTACTAATCTTGCATGGAAACAGAGAGAAAAATTGCTTATCACATATGTTATCTATGACTTATCTGGATCAAGAATTTTTCTAATTCTGTTATCGAATGCATTTCCTCTCACTGCTAGGTGTCCTTTTCATTTTTTTTTTGTTCTCTGACATGTATGTCTTCACATTCTTAGGTCTCTTCAGTGAATATATACTATCTGCTGGCAAATGACACGGTTGATGACATCATATGGTATGTGCTTTCCGTATCTCATTTGGTAAACTCGGTCTCTCGGGAATGTTGACACACAGATGTGATAATGACGTTTATTACATCTGATTATTGGTTTACTTTTTTAGGGATGTTGTTCAGAACAAGTTGGAAAATCTGGGTCAGGTAATTTGTTTCTCTTTCTCTCAATCACACATTCAGATATATGGCAAAGTATCATACTAATTTAGGTGGTTTCATAAAACAATGTTCATCTTAATTTCCTTAAGTTGGTCAACTGAACTCGAATTATTTATGATTAGATGCTTGATGGCCATGAGAATTCCTTGGAAGTTTCAAGCAGCCAAGAACACAGAAGTCCCACAAAGCAGAAAACTGTCGACCCGATTCACCAAGGAAGTCCAGGGAAGCAGAAAACTCTGGATTCTTTCATGAAGCGTTGTAACAACATGGATGATGCTGAACATCAATCTAAGCTCAAATACCCCAGGAACATGTAGAGATCAGGCAGGTGGAGTTGTAAATTTTGTACCAATGGAACACATCATCCTCTTGGTCTACACTATCCGATCATATGTATCATCATCACTTAGGGTTAATTCTGGGAACGTAAGCTTCCTTTGCCATTATCTTGAGAATGGAATACATGCCTGAATTTTAAACGTTACTTTTTAGGTCTGTAGTTTTGCGTTTCTAACAGTGTAAACATATTAGAATTTAGAGGCTAATCTTAATAGGATCTTTTCCACATTCTTTTGGTAATGTGATATTTTTGACAATTTTATTCATATTTTTAATGATCTCAATTATTTTACTTAGTGATAATGAAAAATTTAATCATTAAAGTTTATATATATATTTTTATCAATTTGATCATTTGGTGGTTGGAAAAACAAGTTATTGTGGTGCACAGCAAAATTTTAAAATTTTTCATGAATTTCTATTTATACAAATAAATTTCTATCAAATTTAGTATCTATGTTCCTGAGTGTTAACAGGTCATAAGTACATAGATTTGGGGATTATAGCTGGTGAAATACTTAAAAATGTTGAATTTTTAAAAAGATTACAAGATTAGATTGGTTTTTGAAAAAATTTTGGGATTAGGTCGAAAAAACGAAAATGTTTTTAGCTAGAAGTGTTTTTCATAACAGCTATCCCCACCAATGGCAATTTAAATAGCTGTTTAACCCTCCCCTAAACGTATTTTTTTATATAAGCCCTTAATTCCTTTATTTTTTAATTCAATCTTAACTCATCTTTCTCGATCTCAAATCTGTCTTAAATTTCTCTCAATTCTCTATTAATTTCTTACTCAACTTTTATTCCTCTCAACTCTTTTTTTTTTATTAAAATTGTATTAAGGTTTTTTTAAATTAGTTTTTTTGTATTACAATTTATTTTGTATTTATTGAAATTAGTAATGACCAAATCTCTAATTTGTTTGGATAACAAGCACATATCGATCAATCAATTGTAAATGGTAAGAAAAATTTTTATTATATTTAATCTAATTGAATTTAAATATTTTCTTATTATACTGAAATTTAATATTTTGTATGTTTTTCTATATATATAGTCGGAAGATCAAATTCTGGAGACGTATATTCATAATCTACCTGCTCCTCTATTGTCCTTAACAGAACCATACTTGAGAGATGCGAGATTTTTGCACATGGCCCGTATGGGTAGGGTTGTAAATTGGACCCCACACTTGTAAATGCATTGGTGGAAATGTGGAGACCTAAGACGCACACATTCCATATTCCATGCAGCGAGTGTACTATCACACTCGAGGACGTGCAATTACAGCTCAAGTTACCTGTGGATGGGTCGGTAGTGATTAGGTCAGTTGTCGCAGCCGATTGGATAGATGTATGTGAGCAACTTTTAGAGAGGGTTTTAGACACGATTTATGAAGCCTAGATGGATATGAATTGGTTGAAAAGAAATTTTGGTGGGCTCAATGCGGAATCGAGTGAAGTCCAAAAAGAACAACACGCTCGGGCTTATATCCTTATGATCATTGGGGGTCTCCTAATGCTTGATAAATCACGAAACCTTGTCCATTTAAGGTGTTTGCTAAAACTCATGGAGTTTAGAGAAGCAGGCGAACTTAGTTGGGGCCCAGATAATGTTTTATGAGAATCTTTACATACTTTCGATGCCTGTATTTAGTCTAATATATCTGGTTTTATGAGATCGCCTTTTTGAACATATATGCCAAATGGTTTTAAATGTTGCTTAAACCACCAATGATGTACATTGAAACTTGCTGACTACATGCATTATTGAAATATAATCATAAATCAATATATGCATTGAAATGGTATACACTTGACCACCAAACTCCAAAGCAACAAGTTTAAAGAAGTTAAAAATTTTTTACCCATTAATTTGTGCAAGGCCCATTAGCATATGTGTAACACTCCCTACCCGACCCAAACACAAAATCTAAGCAAAGAATGCTACACAAATCAAAATAATCAAATCAATGACATGACAGGAAAATGTTTTTAAAACAACACATGGCGGAAGCCTTGTACGTTTTACAAGTTTAAATATATATAACATAAGATAGGTTATTTCCATACAATAGTTTCAATGTACATCATTGATAGTTTAAACAACATTTAAAACCATTTTGCGTATATGTTTGAAAAGGCGATTTCATAAAACCATATATATTAGACTAAATACAAGTATCAAAAGTTTGTAATGATTTTCATAAAACATTATCTTGAAAAAAGCAGTAAATCTTTATACAAGTTGATTTCAAAATATAATTACACACTATCCCCAAAAGGTTATTCATGATACAAAACAAATCAGATGGTTCACAATTAATAGTTCTCAAGTGTAGTCCCTTCAACAGAATTTCTTCCTTCAATCAGCATGCCTGAGAAAGAAAATATAACAAAGTAAGTTCATATGAACTTAGTGGGTTCCAAAGATAAAGAGAGCACATATAAGCCATCACACTATTACACCAGATAGTACCAAACCTTTCAGAAAGGTCTAAACCATATGATCATAATACGCTTGATGGCATTCATAGAATACAAACACACTCGATACACCAACTTACATAACTCATCGACGATTACTATCCACCAACTTAACACGACACATACAACCCATTCTTATGCTAGCCTCATACCCAGATTTCAGAATTAGAAGTATTTCAGACAGTCAAATTCGTATACATACTTCCCCTTAACTCCTCAGATAGTTTCGATTCATCCAAGTATGCTTTCTAGTGATCTACCAGTCCGGTTTGCATTATAGTTGCCCTATAGAAGGCATCACAACATAATCCTCTTAATAATCATCACATTTTACATTTCACATATTGGTGTTACTGGCTTGAGCATGAAAGACAATGTTTACTTCATAATAAAAACGAACTACATTCACATTGCTGGCGCTAGATCACCATTACCGAGACAGAAACTATTCAAACATTGCTGAGAGATTACTTTCCTTACACAATATATGCACAACAATGGAATTTATAGCACATGGAAGTAAGAAAGAACTCAATAGAAACTCTAATATAGTGATATACACAATAGGTCATTTGCCCTGGTCATTGGGACCTTCGTTAGTTTCTTGAGCTAAAAGAAAGATAAATATTCCAATCAGATCATTAAACTATCAAAACTTAACATGGATGCAAGATTCAATGTCAAATAACTCAAAATTAGGAAGTTTTCCTTCCTCGTGAATAGTTTCAAGCTCTAAGCATTCAACACTATAAACACTATAAGCTTTTTATGCTAAGGCTTTTTAGAAACTTACAGCATAATACAAGGAAGAAAAAGATGTAAAGGTAATTTCTTATGGCTAATGCTATCCTTATCTACTCATGCAATGGAGACAAGGTTTAATGGGAAAATCAGATAATTCTAGTAACGCCCTCGATTCCCATGATTAAACACGTTTAATAAGTTTTAAGTCTAATCATATACGGTATTTTAATTCAGTTCTAACTAGGTCTCAACTAAACCCCATCATGATTGACTAAGTCATCATAATATACACTAAATATAGAAACAAATCTGTTAAAATTGCAAACTTAATGAGTTCGCCCAAAACATCTAAGGTGGCCAGATGCTTTACAAAAGAGGCTGCCAACCCTAGAGTTCCCCGATACATAGAGTTCACCAGATGGCAAATCCCACAGAGTATACTACCCAGCCAAAACAAATACTTTACTTACTCAATTCTACCATTGACTTAACCAACTTATGCGCCAAATAGTAACTTGATATTGAGTCTCCGCTAGGCGGGCTGTTACAATTCTCCCCTACTTAGAAAATTTCTACCTCAAAATTCATACCTATGAAAAGTTGAGGATACTACTCTTTCATTAAACTTTCTCTTTCCCAGGTAACTTCTTTTGTATTGTGATTTCTCCACCACACCTTTACCAATTGGATTCTCCTATTTCTTAACTCTTTCACTTCTCTAGCTAAGATGCAAACAAGCTCTTTTTCATAATGCAGATTTGGCTCTACTTCTATGTCTTCAACTTGTATAATATGATTTGGAGTTGATCGATACCTTATTATCATAGATACATAGAACACATTATGAATCTTTGATAACTCTGGTGGTAATGTCAACCTATACGCCATTAGTCCAACTGGTTTTAAAATCTCATACGGTCCTACGAAACGTGGGCTTAACTTTCATTTTTGACCAAACCTTATAATTTTCTTCCAAGAAAAAACCTTTAGAAACACTTTATCACCCACTTCAAACGAGATTTCTTTCCTTTTCAGATCAGCATAAGCTTTTTAGCGATCTTGGGCAGCTTTCAGATGATTTCGGATGATAGAAACTTTTTCCTCTATTTTTCAAATTAAATTAGGACCAACCAATTTCTTTTCACTTAGTTCCATCCAACAAGTGGATGTTCTGCACCTTCTTCCATACAGAGCATAAAATGGTGACATACCTAAACTGGCGTGATGACTATTATTATATACAAATTCTACCAAAGAAAGATATCTTTCCCAGTTCAGCCCAAAAAATCTATCACAAAGCTTTTAAGTATGTCTTCCAAGACTTTAATCACTCTTCTAGACTTACTATCTGACTAAGGATGAAAGGCAGTACTGAATCATAGTTTGCCCAATGATTCTTAGTATGAAACTATGGATGATGGAATTCCATGAAGGCGTACTATTTGATAGGCATAGAGCTCAACCAACTTCTCAAATGAATAATTGGTTCGTATAAAAAAGAAATGATGTAACAGCTCATTTTTTAGTGAAATCGAAATAGTGTTTCAAGACCAGAAATTCGATCCGAAAATAAAATTTATTTTTATTTTATTACATGGTCCGTAATATGTTAGGAATGTCATGTGAAAATTTTGATAATAAAATTTTATCGATTTAGTACTTAATTACGAGATGGACTAAATCGCATAAAATGAAAAAGTTGTATTCTAGTGGCTAGAAGGATTAAATAGCTATAGAATTCAAAAATTGAGGTCCTTATATGGTAATTAGACCATTAAAGAAAAGTATGTAGATATTTTGGTGACTCATCCATGGAAATTTAGAAAAAGGGCAAGGATTAAATTGGAATTTGAAATAATTAAATTAATTAAAAGATGATAAAAAGATATCATTTTATTTTTATGTCATCTTCAACCTAAAATACATGAAAACCCTAGGAGAGAGAAAATAAACTTTCATGGCTTAATTGGGTAAGTTTCCTTGTCCCGTTTTTAGTAATTTTGATATTTTTGAAATCGGGATAGCTTAATCTATCTGTTTGGGGGAAAAGTTATCAAAGTATAAAAACTAGGTCATGGATGAATATGCTGAAAATTAGAAATTTATGGTAGAAAATGAAAGGTTGTTGATAGGTAAACAACTTTTCCAAAGTGATTTTTGATGAAAACATTATTTAGGGACTAAAATGTAAATTTGTGAAATTTGATGAAAAATTTTAAATTTTTATGAATACATGTGCTGTAAATTTTGTGATAGGATTTTGGTTAGGCTTGGAATAAGGAGTAAATTGCACAAATTTCATTTTCCGAGCCCAGGGATGAAATTGAAATTTATGGAAAAGTTAGAGGCAAAATGGTAATTTTGCCTAGGACAAAAATTGAGTCCAAATGAATATGAAATATGTGAGATTGATGGTTAAATTCATTTATATAGATCCAGACAACACAAATTCGAGGTTAGACCGAGGAAAAGAAAAGGTTTCGGATTAGTAGATTATATACGCGAACAAGTGTCGAGGTAAGTTCGTGTAACTTAATCGAGCATGTAAATATGTTAAATTGAATGTTGTGTTTTTATGGAATGTGATTTATATTGATGTGAATTGTTTGATTACTATGATGAGGAATTGAATACATGTTTGAAACGGTGAAAAAAGGTTAACAACTGTTTGAATATTAAATTCCGATGAATATATGTGCTTTCCCGAAATGAATGAGGTCCTGCATTTGTTGCTGACGAGATTTAGCTCGACGAGTAATCTTATTGATCTCATTATAAAAAGGATTTAGCCCGGACGGGTAATCCTGATATAATCTCTCTCGAGCATATGTTACAATTAGTGTTTAGCTTGGACTGGTAATCCTAATTGAGCTCCTCTCAGTATATGTTACATAAAGGATTTAGCCTGGACTGGTAATCCTGTAATACAATATGTGGCTCGAAAGTGTGGCCCTTGATTAAGTGCCCTATGGGCACACTTGAATAAGAATTGACGGGTTATTGAATAGTACACTTTGAGTGTACTACTTGAGTATCCATTGGAATTTCAATGATTCAACGGACAAAACTCTTGGCATGATAAGAGAATTATGGAATAAAATGAATAAAGTCTTGAAAGAAAATTGTATGATGAGCTCATCTATGTTTACTTGGTGTATATGAAAGTTTTGTGACTAACAAGTTTGATTGAATGCATGTGTTTAGGCAATTTTGCCAAGTTGATGGAAAACATGACTTTGTATGCTTAGATTTAATAAATGAGATTGGTAAGTTTAGTTTCCGTTATACGAACTTACTAAGCATGTAACACTTACTCTGTTTTATTTTCCCCTGTTTTAGAGTGCTCGGAGCTCGTGAAGGTTGGAGTTCATTGGAGCATCATCACACTATCTACTAGCTTATTTTAGGTATATATAGTAAAATCATTTTGGTATAATGGCATGTATAGGCTAACTTGGCCATAGATGGCTTAAGTATGTGGTTTATAATCTAGCCATTGGAATGGCTAGTAATGGTTGTTTTTGATATACTTGTAATGTCATACTATGGTAGTTATATACATGTTAAAAGGTTATTCAAATTATACCTATCATATGGAATATACCAAGGTAAGATTATAAACATGTATGCATGTAATGATATGTCATGTTGAATGATAGAGTTTGCTTAATTTGAATGCTTGAAATGGTTGGTATTTGGATGTGAGTTTAAGTGCAGGTCATTGGTGTGATTTTGGGTGAGAAATGAAGCTAGAATGACTTTATTTTGTCCACACAGACAGACATACGGGTGTGTGTCTAGACCGTGTGTGACACACGACCTAGTACATGGGTGTGTGGTTAGGCCGTGTGTCCCCTCCACCTTAAATTTGAGAAACAAAATGCTCAGAATTGAGCACACGAGCAGAGACACAGGCGTGTCCTCAGCCGTGTGTGCTACACGGCCTAGAACATGGGCGTTGTCTTGGCCGTGTAAAACGTGCACCTAATTTCGAAAGAATTTAATTAACCACACAGCCTAGCACATGGGCGTGTGGCATGACCGTGTGCACAAGTCAGAGAGTTACACAGGGTTGAACACGGCCTGTAGCACGGGCGTAACCTAGGGTCACACGGGTGTGTCCCTTAGACCACACTGGCGTGTGAGCCTTGCACCTTGGAAAATTTTTGAAATGTCGCGAAAAATTCTTAGAGTTTCCGATTAAGTCCCGATTTGATTTTAATGCTCATATTGGGCCTCAAGGGTCCATTTAAGAGATGTTTTGAATAATCTCAGAAAATGAACAGTGATTGACATGATTTATCTGTAAATATTCTAAAAGTTTCGATAATGATTCATTACTCTGTTTCGACGATGGATACGGGTTAGGGGTATTACAAATGAGCTGCTTTAGTGAATCAATCTATAACACCCAATTTTAGCGGGTATTGAGTTTGGCGCGTAATGCAAAAGTAGTCTGAGTGGCATAGTTCAATCCACCAAATTGATGCTCTTGGCATATACATTGGGCACATGGTTGATGTTAGAGTATTAGGTAAGGATTGTTCATGGTGTTCACATGTTTTATAAGTAGTAGTTGTTGCATTTTTTTGTTGGATGATGAATTTAGAGTCCTAATTATTATCAATGGTTGTCAAGTGAGTCTCTATACTGACTTCTGCATGTATACCATTTATGCTAGATATTTCTATGGAAATCGAATGACTATGAAACCAATATAAAAAACTATAATATGAAGGTTATGCTATTGTATGAATGTTTGCTGGGTTTTGCATATATAGTTTGTATGAATTTGACAAGTTAAGTATGTGAAGTTTGATTATGGTTGTATTGTAACACCCCAGATCCGGCTGAGTGTGTTCAACCCGAATTTGACGAGCTACATTAGCCACTGAAGTGACTCCCTTTTAACTCTCAACCTAACCTCTAATACACCATTTAGAAATAACAAATATTGTGCATAATAATAATACAACAACGAGTGCGTGGAACAAGAGTAAATCAAGGAAAACAAAGGAATAGTTCGTAGAGTGAATGTACCTATAACAACATTAGTGGCACCTTGCTCACGAGGTTTCCTTACAGCATAGACTCCTACAAGGCCTCTTGACTCTTCTTTTTGGGTTACAATAGTGTGAGCTAAATTCCATTGCTCAATTGGCCTTGTTTCGCCACCTCTTCCCCTTCCTCGACCACGAGTACTAGCTTGCACTTGAGTGAGGGTTGTAGTCTAAACTTGCGAACCCTCCCGACATTTTAGATAGTTTTTTATCAAGTGATCCTTAAAACCACACTTGAAACAACCCTCAATCATCTTATGACATTCCCTAATATGTCTTCTTTGATAGTGTTTGCAATAAGGCTAGCTTGCAGGCCTGTGCGAACTCTCCTTCCTATCCTAATTGTTGTTCATTTGTCGCGAGCGATCTGACTTGAAGTTTCTCTTGACATTTATTCTAGAATTTCGAAGTCTTGAACACTTGCCCACCAGCTCGTCGAAGTTTATAGTATCGTGAGTCACCAGGTAAAGTTGGATATCACGATGTAGACCTAAACAAAACCTTTGACAATGATTCTTCTCTTGTAAAACCATTTCTATTGTGTACTTTCTCAATCGCACAAAATTTGCCTCGTCCTTAGCCACAGACAGTTCGCCTTGCACTAGATTGATAAACTCACACTTGTGAGCTTCCAAATACTGCTCACTCATGAACTTTTTCTTAAAAGTTCTCATGAAAAACTCCTATGTCAACCAATCCGCAACAATTTCTTACCTCATAGTATTCCACCAACGATAAGCTTTGACGGTGAGTAAGGACACAGTGCACCCCAACTTCTCTTCATCAAAACACACCATCTGCTCAAGGGTTTTCTTAACACCCTAAAGCCAATATTTAGCCTTGGTAGGGCCAGCTCCTCAAACACCACTGAATTCCTATTGCCTAGAGCTCACAAACGCTCTAATGGAAATCCACGTTTGTAGATAGTGTTGGCACCACCAGCTTACTGAAAAGCCCCAATCATAGCTTGCACTAAGGGCTGCGTGCCTGCTTCTAAGATGTTTGTCCTGTGAGGTCGCTCTTGCGTAGCTGAAGTCCGTTCACCTTCAAAGGGGTTAGCAGTTTTGTTCACATGGTTTGCATCACTATTCGAGGAGACATTCTTGCTTACTCTAAACGTACATGAGTTACTAACTTAGATAACACACATAACAGGGTATCTAGACATATAGACATGCTTGCAAACACAATTTGCACTTGACAAACTTATATGCGAACACAAGTCGCCAAAACATAACTTACTTACTAGGATGGCGAACAACAAAGGGATGATTTAAGGCATAATCCTACAAAAGATACAACTAAACCATGGCGATGTTGTTCCCAGTCATTCCCCAAAATCAAGTAGCCACACAAATATACAAAACACTTCATAAATTTACTTACAATCTTGGCAAACTTACTTTTTTTAGTCTAGTGAACTCATTTCGCCAAATCTGACAAACTTGTCTCACCTTCCTGGTGAACTTACTCGTTATATAATTAACAGGACTAGCTCAGCCTTAACCTAGCTAGCTCTAATACCAACCTAGTGAGCTACATTAGCCACTGAAATAACTCTCTGTTAACTTTTAATCTAACCTCTAATACACCACTTAGAAATCACAGATATTGTGCATACAATGGAAATAGTTCAAAAACTCATTATGTAAACATGCGAGCTTACAAAACCACAAAGAAAGGTTCGCATGATTAATAGTAACAAGACTTAAGAGTTTGCAAACACAACTTAGGCTTTGCATACAACAGCACAGTTTGCACAATAAGAAATCACATAAGTTCGTAGTTTCGTATAAGGCATAAGTTCGCATACTTGTCAGACTTTGCGTAGCACGTCAGTTCACATAACTCCTAAAGTATAAGCTTTGCAAAAAAACAAAAGGTTCACATAGTACTAAAGAGCTCAGCATGAATCATGGTTTCATAAATAATAGACTTCACAAGCGAAGAAAACATACAAGCATGGGTTAACATACCTTTAGAAAGGTTCATATAAATATATGGGTTCACAAACTATAGGGTCACACATGTAATTATCGAGGTTACAAAAAAATTATGCCTAATAAGAAATCAAACATACATATAATAGTCAAAGAAATACACGTAACATTCATGCATGAATAAACATCATCTTTATTTATTACAAAAGACAATCAAATATTCCTCATGGTCTGCAAGCAGTGTAACTAATATTGTAAAAAATTATTCTAAATAACATGATATAATAAATCTAAAACCCTATATAAAGTAAACACCATCACCTATTTTCCCAGGTTCACCAGTATCTAAATAGGAATGAGCCTCGCCAAGTTATCAACTTTGCCATTTCTATTTGCTACCTACTTACTTGAAAAGTAAGAGATGAATGGGTGAGCTTCTAACACCCCTTACCCAAGCCTGAGGCCGGGATTGGGCACGAGGCATTACCATTCTTAATCACATGCATACAATCGTTTCGAAGTCACCAAGACTTAATCAAATTTAAAGCTCTTTTGAATTCGAAGTCACCAAGACTTAATCAAATTTAAAGCTCTTTTGAACTTTGTTTAAACTCCTTAATGTTGGCGTACGAGGCCTCAAACTTTCATTGGAAACCATTTGGAACCAACTCGGGTCTTAAAACTTGCTAAATAAAAATAACTCTTATAACAGGGCAAATGCCCATGTGGAAGCGCAATATGCCCATGTGGTCATTACAACATGGCCATGTTGTTGGCCCGTGTGACACACACACGGCCTAAGCATCTAGGGACACGTCCGTGTTCGATACCTGTGTGAATTAAATTCTAAATTCGAACCTACAGGGGTTTTCACACGGCCTAACACACGCCCGTGTCTATGGCTCGTGTCCCTCACACGGCCATGACATGCCCGTGTCCTAGCCCGTGTCTAAAAACCTTGACATTCTATTTCTAACGTCAGCATCCAATTTAAGGCACATGGTCGAAGCACACGCCTGTGGCCAAAGGCCGTGTCCTCCACACGGCCGTGTCTCTGCCCGTCTATTTACTACTATGCGTACTGACATGAAATTTTTACGTGTAGGGACACACGGCCGAACAACACGACCATGGGGCTGGTCGTGTGTCACACACGGCCTAGGCACACACCCGTGTGTCTACCCGTATGGACAATATAGGGCTATCTACCAAGCCCTTTTCCACCCTGAAACACAACATAACAACAACCATAGCTAAAGTCTATATACAATTCATGTATTCAACCATACTAACAATTTATCATTCATGAAAGACTACTTTGCATTCAAATAATAACTTTTAATATTAGCCAGTTTTCGTGGCCTAACAAAATGAGTCAAATATTAAAGCAAGCCAACACATTTGGCCCAAAACAATGTGACACTAAAACAAAACAAAAGGGGTCATATACATGCCATAATTAACAATAAAAGATCTAACTATACCAAGTGCTTCGGATGATAGTGTGACTGGCTTCTCCGACGTAGGCAAGGATCCTCGAGCTACTTTGGCAACACTATAAGAAAATGGAAAGGAAATAGGTTAAGCATAAAGCTTAGTAAGTTGCATGAAAATAAACATCAACTAATCATTATAAACAATATGCTTATAACCTTTCATAGCTTATTCATAAATACCATAAATAGACGAAGGTACAACTTACTCATCGTCATCCATTACATTTCATATAGGTACCTGTACCACTCATCACATGATTATAACTTTTCTCATCTCGATATAAAATCATAAATCTTTTGTTGAACCATGTGGAATTCTACCCTAACATTGGTTGAGATGCCGACGCCATGTCCCAAACATGGTCTTATACTGGCTTTCATATAGAGAGGCTGATGCCATGTCCCAAACAGGTCTTACACTGGCTCTCATCTATCAGTGTCGATGCCATGTCCTAGACAGGTCTTATACTAGCTTGTATATCGTGAGGTCGATGCATGTCCCAAACATGTCTTACTTTGGCTTAAATATGTCAAGGTCGATGCATGTCCCAGACATGTCTTATACTAGCTCTCATACTATGGCTGATGCATGTCCCAGACATGTCTTACACTAGCACCCATATCACCCATTATCACAGTACAAATATCCAAGTCTATTCCGAATGTTCAACGAAAGTCTTTACTACGTAAATTTCTCGAAAAGTATTCTCATATTCAAAATCAAGACAATTTATGTAATATCCCGAATTAGGGCCTAATCAGAATAGTGGTTTCGTGACCACAAATCCGAGATAGAAATAATTATTTTATAATTATTTTGATGATTATGATATGATTGCATGATTGTGTGAAAATTTCGTGATGAAATTCTATGCCTAAAGTGCTTAAATTGAAAGTAGGGACTAAATCGAATAAGTTGCAAAACTTGCATTCTAGAAGTTTTTAGTATGAAATTGTTTTGGAATATTAATGAGGAGGTCTTAAATAGCAATTTAACCAATTTTAAGTTCATGGACAAAATTAGGACATGGAAGGAATTTTTGGAAAGTTTAGTAGTAAGGGTATTTTGGTCATTTAGTTATTAAAATGAATTAAAAACAAAATTAAAAGCCAATTTTTGTCCATCTTCTTCATTAGACCGAAATTTCAAGGGTTCTCCATAGCTAGGGTTTGTTTCAAGCTTCCAAGCTCCATAGTAAGTGATTCCAACCCCGTTTTTAATGTTCTTTACGTTTTTGGAATCCCAGTAGCTCGATTAAGCTTATGTTAGTAATAATTCAACTTAGGGTTTATATTTGGAAAAATACCCATAGGTGAAATTTGTGTATTTTGATGTTTTATGATAGAATATGGGGTTTTAAATTATGTTAGACAACTTGTACTACTCGATTTTAAGCAAAAACGAGTAAAAGGGCTTAATCGGTAAAAAATACCTAATAGTCACAAGTACATGTTAGAGTGAGAATTTGATGTTGCCATAGAAGAGAAAAGTGATCAGCATGTTGTAAAACATAAGAATAAGGAATAAAGTTTAATCCCGAGCCTAGGGGCAAAAATGTAAATATGTAAAAGTTTAGGGGCAAAATTGTAATTTTGCCAAAATTTGAGTTAAGGATTAATTTGATAACGTGAGTATTAAATGAGCTAAATGTGTTATTTTAGATCAAGAAAGACGTGGAATCGACCTCAATCGAGGAAAAGAAAAGATTGTGGACTAAATTGCAAAATCTTTGTATTTTGGTACCAAGGTAAGTTCATGTGTAAATAATGTAGCATAATTGTTATTTTTAAGTTATTGATATTAATTATGTGTTATGCTGAATTTCATTATGAAATGTATGCTTTGTGGTTAATTTCAAATAATATGTAAATTATATGAGCTACTTGTTAAATATAATTGTTACCGAGTATTGATTTCGGCATTCTACGGAAGACGGCAAGGATAAGTGTTCGAGAAAAATCCCGTTTGAACCTTAGGAATAGATTAGGATACAAGTGACATGTCACTAGGATGGTTGAGCATCCGAACTCGTTGAGTTGAGTCCGAGTTCACTTATGGATACGAATGTCCGAACTCGTTGAGTTGAGTCCGAGTTCGTGAGATGTAACTAGGCATCCGAACTCGTTGAGTTGAGTCCGAGTTCACTTATGGATGCGAACGCCCGAGCTCGTTGAGTTGAGTCTGAGTTCGCTTATGGGCGGGTTACATGATTGCTTGATTGAATATGTGGCACTTATACGCAAATTATCCATGTATCCAAATTATATTCCGATGTGTTCAACGGGTAAAGTTTTACTCAAATGGAGGAATACTCGAGATGAAAAGAGACGTATTGGTAAGTGATGAGAAATGGATATTTTGGACAGGTATGTATTTAACCCTCGGGTTGAGTGTTGATTACAACCACGATAAGGTAATAAGATGATGAAAAATGATTAAAAAATGTGATAAGTGTGTTGATGATATATGCTAATGTTGATTAGTTTGATTGTTTGTTATGTTATTTATTATTTACATATGAACTTACTAAGCATTTATGCTTACTCCCTCCTTCTTACTCATTGTAGTTTTGGACAAGCCAGTTCAGGAGTCGGGATAGGTCGAAGGCTCAGTCACACTATCCGGAAGATTTTTGGTAAATGGCTTGTAAATTTAAGTATGGCATATATAGCAATATACTTATTTTGTGTAAATGATCTTATGATATGGTGACAGAATGGTTGAGAAAATATTTGATAATGATAAATTATGAAAATGGTAAGTTTAGATTATGTTTGATGTTAAGGAAAATTATTAAGATACTTAGTGCATAAAAACTCATAAGAGGGATGAAATTTGCCATAAACAGAATACTGCAGCAACACTGACGCGAGTCTGAAAATTTACTAAAAATCATAGCAATTTAATTTGGTGATGGATTACATATCAAATTGAAGATTATTATGTCTAGTTTCACATGAAACAAATGAAACAGGTAAAGGAATTATATGTTAGAAGATATTTGAATTTTAGTGAAACAGGGTCATAGCAGTTTCTGAATCCCCTATTCCTACTTTATAAATTCACCATAAATTTTAAAGATATAATTAGGTGGTGTATTTTATATCCTCAGAATCCTTATTGAGTCTAGTTTTAGGAGAAACAAACCTCATAGTAATATGAATTTTTTACAGAGAGAAATGTGGTTCGTAGTAAATAGAGGTCAGACCAGCCAAGTCCTGAAACAGGGGTAACTTTAAATAATAAACTGTACTAATTGGCCCAACCAAAAATTTTATAAAAAAATTAGTAGATAGGTATATGAGTATAGATTCAGGAAAAATTTATGGATCTTGATTTCGAGTTTCGTAACTCGAGATATGATTTTTCTTGTGACTGTGACGCAAGTAGCTTAAAAGCTGTGAATGTAGAAACAAATAATCCAAAGTTCTAAAAATGTTAAACTAAGCTTAGTAACACCTCATACTCGACTCCAACGACGGTCTCAGGCGTGGGGGCGTTACAATTTATGTCATATCAACTCAATTACACATCATAAAGATATAGTTGCATTATTAACATACAACTTACCTCGGATCACAAAATTTAGGCGACTAGTAGGTTTTAGTCTACTTGCTTGGCTTTTCCCCGGTTTAGGTTCGAATGTTGTATTTCTTGATATAAAATAATAAAAATTCATCCATTTAATCACTAGATAATTTAATTAAGCAACAATTCACATTTTTGGAAAATTTAATATTTTGCCCCTAGACTTTTACAAAATGACCATTTTACCCCTAGGCCCAGAAATCGATTTTTATTGAGATTCCTTATTAGTCAAGCCTAATCGACCATTTATCTCTATTATGTCAACCCCAAATTTCCAATATTTCACAACATTACTATCTATTTTACAAACTTTACAAAATTTTCCTATTAGGGTTTTCATGAGAGTTCCTAGCACAAAAATTGTTTATTTCACAACAATGATTCATTTTCTTCCATAAAGTTTCAGAAAACAACATGAAAACTCTCATGGTGAAACCCTATACTTTCAACCATTTTGCAAAATAGTCCCCTCATTTGAAAGCTCATGCTATAAGGGTGCTAAAAATACAAAAATCATCAAGAAAAACCATCAAAATCACTTACTTTAGAGGGTTACAAGTTGCTGAAATTTTCAAGCTTTCAAGCCCCTACAATGGCTGAATTTTTGGTGGAGAAGAAATGGTGGAAAGGGATGGTATCATCTTTCTTTTATTTTATTTCTTTTTGGTCAAATAAGCCACCAAATTTTTACCTAACATTTGACAACCTTAATTCTTTGTCTCATGGCTGGCCAAGCTACAACCTAAGGGTCTATTTTCCATTTAAAGACCACCAATTTATGATACATGTCAATTTACCCCCCTTAGCTATCAAATTAAGACTTTTGCACTTTATGCGATTTAGTACTTTTTCACAATTAAGCCCACAAACGCTAAAATTACTTCACCAATTTTTTCATGCACTAATATAAACATGCTATAACTCTAAAATAATAATAAAATAATTTCTCTAACTTCGGATTGGTGGTCTCGAAACCACCATTCTGACTGAGCCCAAAATCAGGCTGTTACAGAGCTCATTGTGAATTCAGTAAATAATGAGGAATCTACAAGGTATGCTTAAAAACTGAGCTTAAAAAAACAAAAAGAAGACTTGTCTTAAAATTGCTTCGTATATAGGGTTCGCAAGAGAGGTTATGAGACCTAGTTTACAGACTTTCTGAATGGAGCATAGCTTGACATTTCCTTATCTCTACATATTTCCCAAGGCCTCAACGCCTGGATATATTTCCCAATATATCCAACATAAGGCTCGCAAAGGAACACGCACAGAGACTTATTACAAAGAGCTCGCACAAAATCTCATAAAAACATAGTTTATAAATAGTATTTTAAAAGATACTTTAAAATATTGACTCTCTTAGGAGAACGCATAAAACATATCTTTAAAACATAACTTTAAAAAATATATTGAAAATAGAGTCTCAAAACTTGAAAACAGAGTTTTGTAGAAAACTTACTCTTAGAAATTATTTTTAAAAGAAAGGTTTTTAAAAACCATCACAGTTCACACACAAGATACTAACCTTTAACATTCATACTAAAAGACATATTAGTTGGCATACTTATGGTAATTCTTAACCACCCACCAAAAAACTGAGAACTAAACAAGCTTGGCTTCGACTAGTTTGCAGTATAAACACACAGATTACTAAGTAGACAAAACTTTCAGAAGTTACACATGCAAGTGAACCTAACATTCTAGATAATCAAACCTAACAGGATAGAGACTTACCTTGGGTGTTACAAACTTGATTTAGAACAAAGACTTGATAGCAGAATATTTTATGAGAAAATTCTCATGGAATAAGGGTCATATTTATAGACCTAAGTGTCTTAAAAATCTTAGGATACGCTACTTGACTTAGGAAAGGTGTTACTTGCACATAAAGTATTCCTAGATACACCATATTTTTATTTTCTTATTTGAGTCTAACTCAATCTTTGATTGGCGAACCCCCAGTTCGCATATTACCTAGTGACCCCTAGCTCACCAAACATTCTGGCAAAAACTAGCTCACCAAACACACTAACAGACCTCCTTACTACATCTTTTGGCAAACTCCTCAGTTCAACGAAGTACTGGCGAACCCTTAGTTCACTGAAACACTAGCGAACCCTTTCTTTGAGATAGCAAAATTTCCAAGCCTGATGTCGGGATTTTACATGTATGGCACATCTGAAATGCATGTGATGAAGTGTATGATTAGTGTCTTGTAGTGTTGAGTCTTAAGCGATGTCACCCCATGATGAGTCTGTCAAGTAAGTCTATGTTTGTTCACCATGGTGGAGTCTAAAAGTGCCTATCAGGACTTTAAACACGATCTCTGAAAAGAAAAGTCCATGACTATAACATTTTTCAAAAGGAACTAGAGGATGGTAATTACTCAATGGGGTTCTTTGTGTGACCCAAGGCGATGGTGGGAAAACTCACATAATATGAGTTTAGGAAAATCCATATTGTAAATACGTCAGGAAAGAAAATCCTTTATGGCGTAATATGAAAGAAAAGCCTTTATGGCATAAAAGGAAAGAAAAGCCTTTATGGTGTAATTTGAAAGGAACATCTCTATGGGCATAATATGAAAGAATAGCCTTTGTGGCGAACTTTGAATGGATCACCTTAGTGGCATGTTCAATTGGATTGCCTATATGGTGTATTTTGCTAAGTCTATGTGGCGTGAACTGCCAGGAATATCTAGTAAGCTAAGAATCTGAATGTCTATCTCTGTAGAAAGATATGAGTAAGTTCTAGTAGTTCTGTCATATGTATAACCTAGATAAGGTATTTATATGCTTTGGAATAAGAGTATATGCAACATAAGATAACCCATTGGAATTATTCTCTAAGCTTCATTGCAAGGTTGCTCTTGGAAATTCTCTATATAGTGTGCAAAATAGTTCTCATATATGAATCCACATATATATGACAGTCCATTGATACAATGAAATAAGATTAAGGATATAAATAAAAGTGCCCTGATGAACTTAGTAAAAGACTTATACACAGGGTTACGTGTTATTTCCTGATGATTCCAAGATCAATCATTTGTTATAGACTTGAAGATACATGTGACATAGATTAAGCCTCAACTGGTAATCTGATGTCATTTTAAAAGTTTTGCCTAGACTGGTAACCTTATATGTATATAAAGCCTTGGCCAAGCTATTATTGTATCAATAAATGTTTAACTCAGACGAGTAACCTGACACCTCTGTATATGATTAGCTCGAATGAGCCTCTAATGTGAAGCGTACTTGTTTTATGAGTTTTCTTATGATGGACTTATCTGGATGATTCAAGTTAACATTCCGCTTGTCTCATATTTATGTTTCAATTTTAAGAATTGAAGAAGACTATCTTTCACAAGAGTCAGTAGGCTTATTATCTAAGAGTCTGCCAAGGAGTTAGCGTTAAGTCAAGAATCTGCATTGATTATCGGGTAAACAAGAAGTTATTAGTGACTCCTTCAAATAAGAGTCTTATAACAGCTATCAGTTAAGATTGAATTCACAAGAAAGAACCTGTATATATGAATTTATGATGATAATTTCACACATAAAGATTCGCCAATGTGTTCGCCAAGCTCCAGTCCACGTATATAAGATTTTATGTGTATATTAGCATATAAAAGCTCACCACGTGTGAATCCCCATACATAAGTTTTCTGAGGTCAATCCGTCATACTTTAGTTCAAAATATTAATAATTGTTATGGCAAGTTGTATTTTTTTTTTTTTGCTGGTAAGATAGATAATGATTCATTTTGTAAGAAACTGGATCGAATAGGTAAGTGAAGTTTTTTTGTATTGTAGCTTATAGTATGATTGATTGAAATGAAGGATTTCAACAATGCTGAAAGTGTACGACGCTTAGAAGATGTGTGATATATGCTCATACAAGTGATGTCAAATAAGAGATCTGACCCATAAAATTTTAATTTATAAATTCATATATGGTATGAAATATTAGAAACTCACTATGTTCCTTTGAGCTTACTTAGTTTTGTTATTTTTCCAGGTATAACGATTTATATGCGGAGCTGAAGAGGGATCAAGCCAGAATTACCTCAAGTTTAGGTGAACATGTGTTCTTATTTTTAACATGCATATAACGGTGTAAACTAGAGGCCAAGCCTTAAGGACTAGATTTGTAACCGCGTATGAACTGGGTAAAATATATTCTATGATGTAAAATTGTTTAAATGTTGTAAAGCCATTTTTGTTAATATTTTTATAAGTTTTCATACTAATAACTTAAACTAGAAATTTTGTAACTGAAACGTTTTATTTTGGTGGACCACTTGATTAAAAATTTGATATAAATGTTTCTGGTAATTTTTGAAAATAAGTTAAGTATGATTTTAAATGCTTAGTTTGTTGTCTTAGTCTGGTTAGTAGGATGTGACAATTTGAATCTAGACCAATTGATCGAGTCGAGTATAGGGTGTTACATTTAGTTGTATCAAAGCATCGGTTTACTTGATCCTTAGGAAATAAGACTTTGGAAGATAACCCCTATATGCATGTTACATTATTCTGGTTCAGTCCCTTATTTTGCTATTAAATTGTGATATGTTGTATAGTTTATCTGCTTTGGTGAGTGGATTATGAGAAGTATAAGATAAGGGGGAGAACTCGTATGCTGCTGATTAAATGTGAACATTCAAGAACCTTATAGAACAGAAACTGAGCAAGGAAAGCAAATAAAGCATGTAAAGTAAGATAGGTTTTCATAAATTAAGATACAATATAGTAAGGGAGGCAAGCACAATCACACGTAGAAACTTAATTCTCTCATCCACATTCTCTTCTTCCTATTAGCCAGCTTTTTCAATGGGGGTGGGGCTGGTCACCTCAGGTTCGGGTGGAAGAAAAAGTTTTCAAAATTCTTTCCATTTCTTTTGGAACTTATTCCACTTTGTGTCTGAGGGACAGAGAACGTTAAAGTCGAGGTCAAAATTTGTGAGCTTGCATAGGCAATTGAAATATACATGGCTCACACCAAAAGGGCCCACAATAACTCGGGCGTGCAACATTAGATTTGACCTCAACTTAGGTAGGTAGTTCATCATAATAGCCTTTGTGTCTGCCTTGAAGTTCTCCAGAGCCTTTGTTCCAAATCAGCGAGGTGTTGCTCCTTTATAGCCTTCTTCTCAGCTTCCAAATCAGCGAGGCGTTGCTCCTTTTTTGCCTCTTAGGAATTTCCTTTAGACTCATAGGTGGAGATAGATTAAGTGAGCTCCTTATTTTTGGTGTCCTCATGAATTTGACACAGCTAGGCAAGTGATCCCTTATATAAACTTATGGCCCTTTCAAACTCAACTCGTTTTACTTTGTTTACATTGCAAGCTTCAATGAGGGCTCAACCAAGGAGTATGCACTCCATTGCTACAATCTAGAAAGAGTCCACTAATTCTTCAAGTGTAGGTTTTTAGGATTTTTCTAGGAATAAGAAGGGTAGACACATTCTCTTAACTCTTGAGGCAAGTCTCTCTCCCATTTCTGTCTGACCTTGTAGGGGGAGAAATGATACTGCCCTACACAAATGCAATCTCTCCAAGGGAAGAAAGTATTTACCTCATCATTTGGAGATGTTAATTGCAAGAAGTTGAAAAGAGAAGCTCGTGGGAAGGAGTGGGTTGTACCAAAGCTTGGCTCCGTAAGAAGTGGCGCAGTAGTGGGAATAGGCAAGTCTGTGGGGATGGCGGATTCTGTCTGAGACTGAGGAATTTGAAGGAAATCAGGATAAGTGGTTCCTCCCTTAGATGTAACTGATTCTTTTCATTATCTATGGCGAATCAACCTCTCACCACTGTTATCGCTGATATTATGGGACCTTTCCTCCATTCGAGGCCTATTGCGACCACTACTACTAGCCCTTACCTCTAAGGTAGCAGCTCCTTCACTCACTTGCAAATTTCTACCATTTCATCTATATCCATTTCGTGTTTGGAAGAGCTGTAAGAACTGGAGAAATTAGAAGAACCTATAACAACAACAACATTATTAGTACCACTAATTACTAAAGCAGTAGTTGTTGACTCACCTCTATCACTTACTGGTAAGGAGGACCAATGGCAGGGATTCATCTTATAGACTGTGTAGAAAAATTATTAGGCTCCCTCATCTTCATTTTAGAACTAGGGCCAAATCATTGTCAACCCCATGTGGCCATGCTTGATCTGCAAACATCAACCTCCTAGGATTCGCACCATACATAAGGTTCGCTACTCGAAAACCATTGGGGCTCTTTCCTTCAAAACAATATTGGAAAATGTTTCTAGTGGTTAGAAGTTTCTCTAGCACCAAGGTGTGGCCCATCTTTAATAGATTGTATTACGCATTGAAAATCTCTGAATCGAAGAATTAATGCTGACAACATGTAGGTTCCCTTGGGATAAACCACTTTATTGAGAAATCTAGATCACCCTCAACTTCCTCTTCACCCAAATATCTTGCTGTGGTTGAGGTGGATATTTTAAGCCCAATTCTTGATTATGGGCTCGCGACCCATGCGGGCACTAAAGTGTACCATTCCTACTGAAGCCCCTTGAATGATGAACTTCAATTGATAAAAATATTGGAAGATGTCGAACATGGGTGGCTCTTCCCGGATACAACGATCTATGAAGTAGGCTACTAAAGTCCAAGATAGGCCAACAAGTTGCCTTGGTGCAATCCCATACTCTTTTAGTATGTGCAAAAAAAGAGATGTAAGGGGACCTTCAACAAATAAATAGGCAGTATGAAACCCTATTACGTATCGCTCAATCATCTCTCTCCTTGGATGATTTTGAAGTTGTAAGAGAAGTTCACTAGTCGAATTGCCTGAATGGCTAGCGATCGCACCATTTCCTCCTGGTTGTCATGCAGTAATAGATAGGCGCTTCTACCGGTGTACCCACTTTACCATTTTAGGGCTCCTCACCACCCTCATTGGTCAAAGTACTTCTATGACCCCGATTGCTCCAACCACTATAACCCCGTACTCTCCCTTCTAAACGTATCCTATCCTTAACCATTGTGGCTATAGTATTTAAAGAAAGGAAAATTAAAGAGCAGAGGGCTACCTTTGGAAATGATTTAAGACTAGAAAGAAAGGCAGAAGATACACTTCGGCAATAAGAATGGCAAGAAGTAGAAGAAGACAATGAGACTAAAAAAGAGATTAAGGAATTCAATTTTGTAAGAGAAAAAATTTGGGAATAAAAGTAAATAAGGTAAGTAATGATTCCACTTCCTTAAATTCAAGTTTTAGACTGAAACGTCCTCTTGAAGTTTTAGGTTATCAAAATTTGTAAGAAAATCGTCCAATGAGTCCAATCCGTGTGTAACACGTGTTAGCATCTCAAACGAGTTATTCTGAAAACCTTTGATATTCTGTTTATAACGAAGGGAAAGTTTCCATCAAGCGAAGCTTGCGAATCAAGTATCTGCCAAGTGAAGTCCACAAGTCACATATCTGCCAAATGTGCCTATGGCATGCAACTGACTGCCTATAAACGTGTTATTTTTTTAATAGTTAAATATCACACCAAAAATATATTAAATTAAATTGGCAGTATCCGCAAGCGTACGGGTCAAATTGTAATATAGTAATGTTTATAACGAAACACTAATAAGTATTTTGAGGATCGTACCCAAGGGACTGTAGATTGGAGAAATTAATATTAAATTAATTATATAAAATAATTACTAATCTAATCGAGTCACGAATTAATAGTGTTAATCCAAATCAATATTTTAATTAAACTAATTAAATTAACTAACTTAAATTAACCTAATGGACTTTCCTATTCCTAGTGTCGACAACGCGAACCTTTAGCTTATGATCGATTAAATCTCTTATTTCATAATTTGGGTTTTAATATGAATTAGTTATTAATTAACTAGTATTACCTCGCAGCCTCTACTAATTAATTAATCGGTGAATACTCGCTTATCTCCTCACCTTACTTTCTCCGCCAGGATAAACTATGATTTACTCGATTCAACTCTCACGATCTCGTTTCCCCTATGATAACTTCCTAGGGTTATCAAGCCTAGGGTTTAGGTACGCATATAATCTATACCCACTAATCCTATTATGAACCCTTATTCTTTTGTTAATTAATCGACTTGATTAATTAATTAGTTCAACGATCGAAACATGCAAGATATGAATAAAGCACAAGATTTATTCTAATATTCATACAACATTAGTTGATCAAGCTAACAAAATAAAAATAAAAGAATAAAATAGAAGAGTAGTGAGAATGCTCATGAATATATATACTAAAGCCTGGATCTGTAGCAACCTTTGCTCACTATTGTCTTCAAATCGAAATAGAAAAGTTCCAACTAAAACACAAAAGACAAGAAAACTAAAAATTGTGTTTGATGGATGGTGTAACGCCCCTTACCCGTGTTCAACACTGAAACAGGGTACGAGGTATTACCAGAACATAACACCTACAATTAAACAAAACCGAGATAGAAATATGTCATCCAATTAGATAATGTATCATTATAACATATGTCTTGAACAATATTAGCCAACTTCAATGGCTTTGTACAAAATAATTCGTCAAATACTGTAACCAATATTTTAAACCTAGGCAATTATGACACGTAACAAAATAACGAAGCCTACTATACATGCCATAATTCAAAATGTTTAGTTCAAATACCCAAAAGTATTGATAGTGCGGGCAGATCTTCAATGATCCTTAACTCCTGTGCAAGCTGGACGACACTATAAGACAAAAGAGAGAAAATAAAGTAAGCTTATAGCTTACTAAGTAAGTATATAAATAATAATTAAAGAATCTAATATGTTAACACAATAACTCAAGTGTATCTACTTTTAATTTCACTATTTAATCCACTTTGATCAAGTTGTCTCTCCTGCGTCATGTTCACTAAATAAATCATAACCGAGTTACAAAACTCTAAATTCAAATCCGTAAAATTTTCCTGAAACTAGACTCATATTAATTCTTACTAAAAGTTTTCTAGAATTTTTGGTCTAGCCAATTAGTACAGTTTATTAGTTAAAGTTTCCCCTGTTATACAGCTCGACGGATCTGACCTCTATTCACTACAAATTGATTTTCTCCTAGTAAAAAAGTAAAATAGCCATGAAATTTGTTTCATTTAAAACTAGACTCAATAAGGAATCTAGGCATATAAACTATATTTCTTAATTATTTTTTTACAATTTTTAATGATTTATCAAAGTCAGAATAGGGGATCACATAGTCATTCTGAACAAGTCACACACAAATATAAATATCTCAAAATATAGAGTTCCTTTACTTGCTCTGTTTCTCTTACATGAGAATAGACTCATTAAGCTTTAATTTAATATCTCATTCAGCCTCTAATTAAATTCCTACTATTTTTGGTGATTTTTCAAATTCACGTCACTGCGACTGTCCAAAGCAGTATTATTGTAAATTCACTCTTCCACACTTTCTTTGTATTAACCTCATTTAGCATACATATCACAATTCATTTTCACCACATTTCATACATCACAAGTATAGGTCCATGATTACAATTTCACCGTAAAATCATCTCGTTGAACACTTTGGATCAATTCTCAATACTTGGTGGTTTCAACACACATCTCCACCCATCATATTTCATATAATTCGGCTCTCTTGTACACATGGTGAACACTTAGTACCACCCATGTGACCTAGCCAATTTATCTCGTAGCTCTCTTGTCTACATGGTGTCCTTCACTTGGGATCACACATGCGACCTAGCTACATTTATCTCTCCCGTAGCTCTCTTGTCTACATGGGATACATCCCGTATCACACATGTGACCTAGCTACTACATAGTATCTCGTAGCTCTTTTGTACACATGATGTGCACTCAGCACCATACATGTGACCTAGCTACATTCCGTCTATATTATTCAATCTTTCCAAATGTTCAACCGGGATTTCTCTCTCTATTACTTATTTCCATTCTTTAATAGTCGATTTATGCTTCAAAATCAGCTAAAATATATATAATAGGCTGAAATATAAGAATGTAAATGAAGTTAATGTATTATTTACATACAAACTTACCTTAGTGCAAAATATGGGAATTTTGCAATTTAGTCCAAAATCTTTTCTTTCCCCCGTTCGAGGTCGATTCCACGCCTTTCTTGATTATTGAGCTTGAAAGCTTGAAAAAAACCCTAGCTATGGAGAACATGTAAGTTTCGGCCAAGCTTAAATGAAGATGAACACATTTTTGTGTTATTTTTCCCATTTTATTTCGTTTAATATACAAATGATAAAAATGCCCTTACTACTAAACTTTCTAAAAATTCCATCCATGTCCAAATTTTTGTCCATATAAAGTATAATGGTCTAATTTCCATTTAAGGACCTCTACTTAAAACCCCCATTTCAATCAAGTACTTTATGAAGTAGAACACACACATTTTTCACCTATTTCAATTTAGTCCTAAACGTCAAATTAAACACCCAATCGATAAAATTTCGCAACGAAATTTTCACACAATTATGCAATCATAATATAAACACTAAAACTAAATCAAAATAATTTTTTTTCAACCTCGAATTCATGGTTTCGAAACCATTGTTCTATTTTGGCCCTAAATCGGGTTGTTACAGATGGGTTGATGGATTGATTGATATGATCTGCCTAATTTGTGTATAGAAGCCTCTTATTTATAGGCTAAAATACTTTGGTTTGCAAGTAAGAAATAAAATCTCTAAGAATATGCCAAAATATGATTGCTGATGCCATCCTTTTTGTAGCCCACGTTTAGGTTATGGCTCAACATATGCTACTATGGCTCAACACAAGGTTGTTGTGGATCAACACACAGGATGTGTGTTACAACATAGACATTGCGTGTTGTGCTACACACATTTCGTGTTATGCTACACACATCACGTGTTGCGCCACGCAAGGCATTTTATGGCTTTGGACATTTTTGTTATGCTTTCACGGCTCGAGAAGCTTGTGCATCACTCGTCCCAAGTTCATACATCAATTGGGCCTAAAACTAAGTCTCATGCGCACTTAAATACACAAATTAACCTTACCTAAGGCCCATGTCGGCCTAATAGGTCATCAACACTCATAAAATGTGTTAAAAACACTTATTTTTATTAACTTTTAATCTTAAGTCCTAAATATTAGAAATACAATATTAAATACTAAATTGCCTCGAAAAGAAGCTCCTCAAGTGCGAAATTGACTCGACTTAACTACAACATTTGACGTTTAATCAAATACCCCCACACTTAAGTCTTTGCTTGTCCTCAAGCAAACTAAATAAAAACAAAATAAAAAATATAACTAAACAGTGTATTTGAGCTGACTTGATACACGAGATTAGATCAGAGCATCGACAATAGGAAAATTTGTCTAAATATATAACTCTAGCTAAAAATTTAAAAAATTTACACTTATTTACATTTAAATAGATTAGTTCAATAAATTACAAAGTAAACAAGTTAAAGAAAATTAAATATAGATCTCCATTAACATGTAAATACGAATATAATATTTATTTTTTGCAGGGTACAGTCAGTTCAAATATTTTTTCAATTTTTTATCCATGCTTTGAACTCTAATGCAATAATATTTCCCGATAATCCCTTATGAATTTTTTCTTTATTTGTGCCAATATGATCGAGATATTTCTCGGGCACTTTTTATAAGGGTTATACTAGTCATACTACACTGTTTCAATAACCATGGATTTTACTAAGTATTTTGTTTTTAATTCGAACATCCTATACTTCTACAAATATAGTTACCTATTTGTATCTACATTTATCATGTGGTATATTCAATCTCTTTTTCCTATTTACAGTTTAATATACCGAACTAATTAGTCTAAATATAAGCAACCTAAATTATTTAATTTTAGGCTAAATTTATAGTTTAAACAAACAATCTAGGTATATACTTCTAACCCATCACTTGTACTTCTACAAGCTCAAGCACATAGGAAACAAGCAATTAAAAATAAAATAAAAAACTAAAGAAATAAAATAATATAAGATAATGGAAAATTTTTTAAAATTTTCCTAAGTCACTCCCACACTTTATCAACACATTGTCCCTAATATGCAATTAAAAACATTAAGGAATGAGGTTACTCTATTAGAATGATACGTGTGATACAACTGGTGGGACTACTCCTTTCAATTTTGACTCACAATCGTAGTGCCGTAAAAAATATGGGGTTCCTACAAAGAAAAAATAAACACAAATTATACATATAGTAAAATGAAATCCTAATTAATCTGAAAAAATAAAGAGCATCCATAATTAAAATAAGTCTTAAAAATATAAACCCAAAATAAAAATTAAAAATGTTTAGATTCCGACTCCTCCATAATTGTTGCTTTGCCTCATTCGGCCCCGTTGACGCTTCAGTATCCCACCTTCCCGAAGTCTAGGCTTGGCTGTAATAGCTTGAGTCATGGATCACCACGCCCTTCGTTGATGACGGTCTGGTCGAAATACTCGCTCATAATCTAGTGGTACAATCAGGGCCTCCTCCTCTTCCTCCTCCTCCTCTTCTTCTTTTTCTTCTTCGTTGGCGCCTTCCTCGCTTGGTGGTGGGAATCGCTTGAATATGTCTAAGAATGGTGTAGGTGTTGGCCATCTATTCTGTTCCACAACGTGAATTAGAATGTTTGACATATCTTGCATCCATCGTGTCTGCCACTTCGAGATGGGCATGCCCATAAGTCCCGTCATCTTTGATGTATGAGCTTTACTCTTTCTCTTTGTCGGCCCTTGATGATCGCTCCTATGTTTAGTTCATAGCTCCTTATCCTGATTTTGTTTATGTTGGAACTCAACGAATTGGTCGTAAAGGTTGTCCCCAATCATGCTCCTAATAGGTCTTGTGAATGGATCGATTGAATACATAAGGGCTTTAGCTCAATGGCATAGAGCGATAATCAAATGCAAAAAGTACGTATGTAACAACCCGATTTTGGGCCTAATCACAACAGTGGTTTCGAGACCACAAATCCAACTTAAGAAAATTTATTTTTATTATATTTTTATGGTCTACAATTTCACAGAATAATTTTGTGAAAATTTCGTTTGAAAATTTTGACGTTTGAGCACTCAATTTAGTCAAAAGGACTAAATCATAAAGTGCAAAACTTGAGTTCTAGAAGCTAGAGGTGTCTAATTGCTATGAAATTTTAAATTGGAGGTCCTTAAATGGTAATTAGACCATTTTTTAATTTGTTGGACAAAAATGGACATGAAATACGTGAAATAGAATTTTTTTAAGTTAGGGGCATTGTGGTCATTTAGGAATTAAAATGAATTAAAAACAAAATAAAAGCCAAAATTTCTTGTCCATCTTCTTCTTTGGCCGAATTTTACATGAAGAAACCATGGCTAGGGCTTTCCAAACTTCCAAGCTCAATTGTAAGTCCGTTCTAGCCCCATTTTTAATGATTTTTACGTTTTTTAAATCCTCGTAACAAGATCTACCTATTTCTACCATTTATTTGAGTTATGATAAAGGTCTAGAGTTTGACCCATGTTATAAATTTTTGCATTTTGATGTCTAATGGTAGATTATGCATGTTTATGGTTGGATAAATGACTTTTACTAAGTAGTTTTTGGTGAAAATGCTAAAAAGGACTACTTTGTAAAAGTTATAAAATTTGTCAAAAAAATGTGATTTAGTGGAAATTGTGGGATGCTATAGTTATGAAAATGTTTTGGATAGGCTTGTATGTTAAATAAGTTGAATAAATTTCATTTTACGAGCCTAGGGGCAGAACTTTAAATACAACAAAGTTTAAGGGCAAAAACGTAATCTTTTCATAATATGATTTTTGGGTCACAATGAATAATGTGACTAATAAGTAAGCTAAATGTAATATTTTAGATCAAGGAAAACGAGGTTTAGACCTAGAACGGGGGAAAAACGCGTATTTAATGATTAGGTCTTTTTCACCATTTTTGTATCGAGGTAAGTTCGTATGTTTAATAAGCATTTAATTGTACATATATAAATATTTAATTGATATAATTGCGATAAATGCCTTATTATTAAAATGAAATGCGAATGCTATGGAGTACGGTATTACAGAAATGACCATGAGATTTTATAATACACTATGCAATGATATGATAAAAAATATGTCTATGATACTTGATAACATTGTGATGAGCTGTAATTTCATGTTTAAATGTCTTTGGATGAATTTGGTTTGGTCCAAATTTTATGGCTAGACTTTGTATATTTGTTTTTGTTTAAATCCAATAACGCCTTGAACCTTGTTCTGGCGTCGGATATGGGTAAAGGGTGTTACTTTTAGTGTTATCAGAGCTATGGTTTAGTCGATTCTCAGGCTAACGTAGCATGTGTATGAGTCTAGCTATACATGTCATACATATATTATGATAGTGTGACGACTCTTGACGATTTTAAAATGTGTTTTCATATAGTAAAAATGTAACGACAGATATAGCAGTGAGCCCGAAGCTAGAGCTCCGACTAGGGCCTATGCCATAAGTGCGCGTGAGGATGCATCTTCTCCCGATGTGATCACGGGTACTTTTTCTCTTTATGATACTACTGTTATTGCCTTGATTGACCCTGGTTCTACTCATTCTTATGTGTGCATAAAATTCATGTCTAGCATAAATATGCCTGTTGAGTCTACGAAATTTATGATTAAGGTGTCAAACCCGTTAGGCAAGCATGTTGTAGTTGATAAAGTTTGTAAGAAATGTCCCTTGATGATTAGAGGTTATTATTTTCTGGCTGACTTGATGTTGTTACCGTTTGATGAATTTGATGTTATATTGGGTATGGATTGGTTGAATTTGATGTTATATTGGGTATGGATTGGTTGACAGATCATGATGTTATAGTAAATTACAAACAGAAAGTCCTTGAATTAAAATGTGAAAAAGGTGAAATTCTTTGGGTTGAATCAGATGAGTTAGATAGATTTCCAATTGTGATTTCTTCGATGTCTGCTCAGAAATGTACGAGAAAAAGGTGTGAAGCTTATTTGGCTTATGTGTTGAATACAAAAGAGTCTGAATTGAAGATTGAACTGGTGCCCATTGTATGTGAATACTTGGATGTATTCCCGGAAGATTTGTCTGAATTACCCCCTATCAGAGAAGTTGAATTTGATATTAAATTAGCCCCTGGTACTACCCCTATCTCGATTGCTCCATATAGGATGGCCCCAACTGAGTTGAAAGAACTGAAGTCACAGTTACATAAATTGACCGGCAAGGGTTTTGTGAGACCGAGCTTTTTACTATGGGGTGCTCCGGTGTTGTTCGTGAAGAAGAAAGATAGATTTTTGAGATTGTGTATAGACTATCGAGGGCTCAATAAGGTAACAATCAAGAACAAGTATCATTTACCAAGAATGGATGACTTGTTTGATCAATTGAAAGAAGCGACGTGGTTTTCTAAAATAGATTTGAGGTTTGGCTACTATCAGTTGCGAGTTAAGGAGTCGGATGTGCCTAAAACTGCTTTTAGAACAAGGTATGGCCATTATGAATTTCTTGTTATGCCATTTAGGTTGACAAACACACAAGCTGTGTTTATGAATTTAATGAATCAAATATTTCGGCCATATTTGGACAAGTTTGTTGTTGTGTTTATTGATGATATTCTAATATATTCGAGAGATGAGGCAGAGCATGCTGAAAACTTGAGAATTGTTTTGAAGACTTTAAGAGACAAGCAGTTGTATCCCAAGTTCAGTAAAAGTGAGTTTTGGCTTCGAAAATTTGGGTTCTTGGGCCACATTGTTTCAGGTGATGGTATCCGAGTGGACCCTAGTAAAATTTCGGCTATTGTGGACTGGAAACTGCCAAGGAATGTATCCGAGGTTAGAAGCTTTTTGGGCTTAGTCCGTTAATACCGACGGTTTGTTGAAGGATTTTCTATGATTGCTACCCTGATGACGAGATTGTTGCAAAAAGATGTCAAGTTCAAATGGACAAAAAAATGCCAACAGAATTTTGAGAAACTAAAAGCATTATTGACTGAAGCACTAGTTTTGGTACAACCCGAGTCAGGTAAAGAATTGGTAATCTATAGTGATGCTTCCTTAAATGGTTTGGGATGTTTACTTATGCAAGAAGGTAAAGTTGTAGCTTATGCTTCGAGGTAGTTGAAACCTCACGAGAAGAACTATCTGACACATGACTTAGGGTTGGCTGCCATAGTGTTTGCTTTGAAGATTTGGCAACATTATTTATTTGGTGAGAAATGCCATGTCTATACCGATCAAAAAAGTCTTAAGTACTTGATGACTCAAAAAGACTTGAACTTGCGCAACAAAAATGGTTAGAACTGTTAAAAGTTTATGAGCTGGTGATTGATTACCATCAGGGTAAGGTGAATGTGGTCGTCGATGCTTTGAGTAGGAAGTTGTTGTTTACCTTGAGGGTTATGAATACACGTCTTACTTTGTTAGATGATGGTTCGATTCTAGCCAAGTTGAGAGCTAGACCTACTTTTCTTCAACAGATTTGTGATGCTCAAAAGGTTGATAAAGAGTTGCAAGCTAAGAGAATTCAGTGTGAGTCCAGTAGTGAACCGGATTTTCTGAATGACTCCGATGGTTGTTTGAGATTCCGTGGTAGGATTTGCGTTCCAAAGGACACTGAATTGATTCAGAATATTTTACATGAAGCATACAACAGTTGCTTGTCAGTTCACCCGGGCAGCACAAAAATGTATAATGACTTGAAGAAAATGTATTGGTGGAATGGTATGAAAAGGGATATTTCAGAGTTTGTATCGAAACGCTTAGTTTGTCAGCAAGTAAAGGCTGAACACCAGGTACCTTTAGGTTTACTTCAGCCCATCATGGTTCCCAAGTGGAAATGGGACTAGATTACTATGGATTTTATGACAGGTTTACCTTTAACTTCGAGAAAGAAAGATGTCATATGGGTCATTGTCGATAGACTGACTAAATCAGCTCATTTTATCTCAGTGCGTACCTATTACTCACTTGATAAGTTAGCGGACTTGTACACTGGTGAAATTGTGAGACTTCATGGAGTACCTATACTGATTGTATCGGATAGAGATCTGAGGTTCACTTCACGGTTTTAGAAAAAGTTACAAGAAGCTTTGGGTACAAAGCTAAATTCCAGCACTGCTTTCCATCCACAGATTGATGGTCAATCTGAGCGAGTAATTCAGATTTTGGAAGACATGCTCCGGTGTTGTGTATTAGAATTCCAAATTAGTTAGAAGAAGTACTTACCGTTGGTGGAATTTGCCTACAACAACAGTTATCAGTCGAGTTTGAAAATGGTGCCTTATGAGGCATTGTACATACGTAAGTACTGAACACCTTTGTATTGGACCGAACTGAAAGAAAATCAGATTCACGTGGTTGATTTGGTTAAGGAAACCAAAGAAAAAGTAAAAGTGATTTGAGATTGTTTGAAAGCTGCTTCGGATAGACAAAAATCCTACGCAGATTTAAAAACAAAAGAAATTGAGTATCAAGTCAGTGATAAGGTATTTTTGAAAGTATCTCCATGGAAAAAGGTTTTGAGATTTGGCAGAAAAGACAAGTTGAGTCCTCATTTTATAGGGCCGTATGAGATCACCAAGAGAATAGGGCCAGCCTTACCGTCCGAGCTGGAAAAGATTCATGATGTGTTTCATGTGTCTATGTTGCGCCGATATACATCAGATCCTTCACATGTGATTTCACCGACAGAAGTTGAGATTCGACCGGGCATGACTTATGGTGAGGAACAGGATAAATTTTTGGCTCGGAGAGTCAAACAATTGAGAAACAAAAGTATTGCCCTTGTGAAGGTATTTGTAACAGCTTGATTTAGACCCTGATCGGAACGGTGGTTTCGGGACCATGAATCTTAGTCAGAAAATTTTTTAAAAATTATTTACTGTGTTTATTTTGTGTGAATTTATATTTGTGAAATTTTCGTGATTTAATTTTGTCGTTTAGGTATCCGATTAAATAAAATGACTTAATTGCGTAAAAGGGAAATTTGGTGGTTATTTCTAAAACGGGACTTAATTGCTAATGGCTTTCTAAATTGGAGTATTTATGTTGTAAATATTCCATTAACATATTGTTGGGACAGTAATGGACTTATATTATAAGATTTTATTATTATTTCATTAAGGTTATAAAAGTAATTTAGTAATAAACATATTTTAGTTAAAACATATGTTATCAACATTCATTTTATATTCATTTGTTCTTCTTGACGAAAAGAAAAAGAAAGAAACAAAGCCAGGGTTCGACATTTATTCAAGCTCAATCAAGGTTCGTTTTTGTTCGGTTTTTGATAATTTCTATGTTTTTGAGATCTTTACTTCGAGTACTACAAAACCCATGCTTAAATTTTTTATTTTGGTGAATATTTTGAGTTATGCCATTGTTGAGAACTTATGATTTTTGTTGTTTGATGATGAAATATGAAAGGTATGTTTTAGATTAACATAATTTGTATTGGAGTTTTTGATGATTTTGAGTTATTAGGACTAAATTGCAAAAAATAATAATTTGAGGGACTAAAATGTAAAATAAATGAAATATATGGATTGGTTTGAGAGTGGGTAAAATTCGGCTCAGCGTGGGTATGCTGAAATTTTGTGTATTTTGTGTTTTGTGCAATAGGGACTAAATTTTAAAAATTGTAAATGTTAGGGTAAAATGGTAATTTTCCCATTTATGTGTTTTTGGACTAAATTGAGTGAAAATATGTTTGAATGAGCTTAATTTGAATATGTTTAGATCAAGAACCAAAGAAATCAAATTTGGATCGAGGGAAAACGAAAGTTGTCGACTAGCTACCCTGTTCCGTTTTATAACGTCCGAGGTAAGTTTATAAGCAAATAGACGTGTTTAATTGTAGTTAAATGCTAGAGATACATGCTGTTATGAAATGTATGAATTTATATTTGTTATGGTCGAATGTAAAAAGGGTTGGTTACTATATTTCCGAATTCGTTTCGACCGAGTTACGACGTCCGAAATCCCCTTATGAACCTTAGGAATAGTTAGGATACATATGTCATGACATAGGATTCCGATATATGTGTGCGAGTAAGACCATGGCATCGATATGTGATTCCGATATGTGTTTACGAGTAAGACCCTGTCTGGGACAATGGCATCGATATGTGATTACATGTAAGACCACGTCTAGGACGTTGGCATTGTACGACTTGTGTGATTATCCGAGTGTTCTATCCAATTCTGAATGGTTCATCGGGCAAAGATATAATGAGTTCGAATGTGTAAAACGAGCTATATGTCAGGTATGAATTAACTTGTCACCTACTTGAGAAAAGGTAAGTAAAAACCTTGGCTATTTGTTATGAAATCTTGTAAAGTGCAAATTAAGAAAATATGTGTATATGATATGTGTATTTGGTTTCGTAAATGAGTAGTAAGCATGTTCTGAATAGTTCTTATGTATATGTGTATAAATGATGAGATACATATTCGGTTATATGGTTAACATATGTATATGAAATTATATTAAGACATATGAGTTTTGTATTTGTGTATGTGAACTAGGTATATAATAAATATTCCGCCTTAAAGGTTAAATGATAATATGTAAATTTTGGCTATATAAACATTTGGTCAAGGTGATGATATAAATGAAAATAACTATATATGTTTATATATACTTAATGTGAATATATATAGATGATTGGATCTAAATGTGAAATGATAAAATAATCTGGTTTAGTTTAGTTAATTTGATAACTTCTTTGGGTTATTTATTTGCTTATGACTTACTTAGCTGTGATAGCTTACTTTGTGTGTTATGTTTACTCTGTTTTATAGATTTTGGAGTCAAGCTACAAGCTCAGGGACCGTCAGCCAAGTTCATCACACTATCTACTATTTTGGTACCTTATAAGCTAAACTTAAATTATGGCATGTATAGGTTGGCTTTAGGGTTAGTTATTTTGAAAATGTTTGTATATTAGCCATGCGAAAATGGCTTAACTACTTTGCTTGATTTTGGTTTTGGTTTAGTTATGGTTTAAGTCTATTTTGGTCAAGATGCCGTATACTATGAACAATAATAAATTGTGCTATGTGATTTTATATTAAAATTGGTTTTTGACTTTGTATGTGGCATGGTAAAATTGGTCATAAATATGTTTGGTTGCTTTGGATGTGTTTCATACTAGTATGCAGCGTATATGTGAATTTGATTACTATGCTGAGTCTTAATTTTACATGTCTTTGGTTAAAGCATTTTATGAGCTTGATTGTTGGTAAAATGATAATGGAAGCTTCGTATATGTATGTAATTCTAGGTAATAAGGTTCGACTATGATAGAATAATAACATAATATATATACTTGGTATATTAGTTAGTTTTTGATGGAAAATGTGTAATGTGATAATTAAAGTGATGGATGAATGTATGCTAGTTTAAATTATTCGGTTGCTAAATGGTAAGTGTTGCATATATTGCATGATCATTTTGGTCGATTGTTTTAGTATGTAATTAATGCTAAGTGTAGTCTTTATTTTGGAGTAAGTTGCGCATTATATACATGTGCATTATTAGTATGTTTCGGCCATATGTTTATTTGGATGTTAATTGAACTAAGGTAGGTCACGTGGTTGATGAATAAAAATCAAAGCATATGCGTGGCTATATAGATTGTTAGTTAATTGTAAGTTATAGAATATGTATAAATGGGTTACTTATAACCGAATGCATGTTTTAAATTATGTTATGATGCAAACATGTGAATTTCACAAAGACAAACGCATTAATGCCTCATGCATGGAAAAAGGGTTAGTAATGAAAATTTATTTCAATTGATGTATGATTTGGTGTATACGTATGACTTATATATATATAGGTCTAATATTCGGTCAATGAAGTTAAGATGTGACATATGTTTTGTATATGCATAAGTTGTAATTTTGATCTGTAAAATGAAATGCATATTTGTCTGAACTGTGATATGACCAGTAGCACCGTATAACCCCAGTCCGGCAACAGATACGAGTTAGGGGTGTTATAGTATTATGGAAAAGACATGGGGTTGAAGAGGCTACATAGAAGCCCGAGGAGGCTATGAGGAAATAATACCCAAACCTTTTTACCGGTAAGATTTTCAGGGACAAAAATCTCTAAAAGGGGAGAGTTGTAACTTCTCAAAATAGGGTCTAGTTGGAAGAGTAGTTTCGAGACTACAAATTCGAAGTAGAAATAATTATTTTATGGGCATTATGAGGTTTATGATATGATTGCATGTTTGTGTGAGACTTTTATGAAGAAATTCTATGCCTATGGTGTCCAATTTGACTTTAGAAACTAAATTGAATAAGTTGCAAAACTTGTGTTCTAGAAGCTTCAAGCATGAAATTGCATTGGATTATTAATTAGAGGTCCTTAAATAGCAATTTGACCAAGTTCTAAAATTTTGGACAAAAATGGGCATAAATAGGAAAAATTGTAAAGAAATGCCTTAAGGGCATTTTTGTCATTTGGTAAATAAAAGAATAAAAAGGGAAAAAATCAAGTCAAAAATTGTGTCCATCTTCCTCCTAGTGTGCCGAAATTTGCAAAGGTTTCTTAGCTAGGGTTTTCAACTTTTCAAGCTTGATTGTAAGTGCTCTTAAGCCCTGTTTTTTATATTCTTTGCATTTTTGAAGTCCTTGAAGCATGATCTATCCATTTCTAGTCATATTTTGAGCTAACGTTCATGTATGAAATTTGAATCATGTGTGACATGTTTGTATTTTGATGATTAATAGAAGATTATGAAAGTTTGATGTGTGATGAACATCTTTTACTAAGTGATTTTTAGTGAAAACATCTAAAAATGAGTAGTAAAAATATGAAATAAAGGAAAATATGGGCTGATATGAGCATGGTATAGGTTCAGATAGGCTTGGGTAACCAAGAAAATGCATGCATTTCATTTTACGAGCCTAGGGACCAAAGTATAAATAAGTGAAAAGTTAAGGGTAAAAAGGTAATTTTATCTAAGTATGAATTATGGGCCGATTCAAGCAATGTGAGTATTAAACAAGCTAAATTTGGCATTATAGATAAAAAAATGTGATTTGGGACTTGATCGGGGGAAAAATAAAGTTTATGAGAATTAGGCTCGTTCTTATCATTTTTGCACTGAGGTAAGTTCATATGCAAATTATGCAATGTGTACCATACTTTAAATGCTTTAATATTGCATGTATGGTAAGTATTTATATATTTAATGTAATGTTGTATCATCTGTTTGATGCCTAAATTTTATTATGTATTATGCTTTAATTATTCCATAAGTTTGTGATTGGTGCTATGAGCATTGAAATCGACATTATGAGCAAGTTCGACAGAGAGGTGGTATCGAAGAATCTTATTTGAACCTTAGGAATAGTTTAGGATACAAGTGACATGTCACTAGGAAATTATGTGATCTGAACTCATGAGTTGTGGTCTAAGTTCATGATTTATGTGACACATGTTATAGCGGTCCGGGTACTAGTCTCATATATACTACCGATGACGGGGTAGTCCGGCATGTGTTGCGGATACCTAACAACCTATGTGAGCAGACCCGCGAGTAGCTCGAAAGTGAGGAACATGTGATATAAGATATGAGGTAGTGTTGGCTACATATGGGGCACTTAGGTGTAAGATTCTGATGTATCCGATAGTATTCCAAGTGTTCAACAGGTAGTTCAAGAGAAGATCAATGAATAATCTTAATGATTGCATCAAAGACGAGAAAGTAAGCTATTATGTGCAAGTGGCACAGGTATGTACATCGAACTCATGAGAATACCATGAGATATGATGAACTTAGGGTAAGAATATATATATATATATGAAGAGTAAGTTTAAGATATTTGATAAAAATACAAGACTATGTTCATTATACTAAATGTATGATTAATGTTTGTTTAAGTTGCATTTTATTTGCATGTGAACTTACTAAGCTTTAAAGCTTAACCCCCTTCTTTTCCTTTTCTTATAGTGTCGCCAAGTTAGCTCAAAGATTGGAGGACGTCAAAGTTTTCACTCACACTATCAATTGGATATTTTGGGTATTGTTAGTCTCAACATTTTGAATATGGCATGTATAGGGACTTGGCTATTTTGTTATGTGTTATATTGAATAGCCAAATGTGTTGGCTTATGAAAGTATTATGATTATGTTGTATGTGGCCATGAGAGGTGGCTCATATTGATTATTGGTTTGTAACCCTAATTATTCATGCATACATACAAATGTGTTATGCTTGATGTGGTTGTTCATATTAATTAATGTGATGGATGGTATGCATGTTTAATAAATGAAATATGGTTAATGTGGATAATAATAAATGTGGTACCAATATGAAATTTAAAGGTAGGTTTATAATGATAGACAAAAGTGAAATTGGTGTGGAATGCTATAAGAAGGCATGATAGGTTGAGTATGTATCATGTGACATTATAGACATATTTTATCCATGAATATGGATGCTTGAATAGCCAAATATGTCATGTTGCATCCATGAAGTAGGTTTAAGTTTGTGAGTGAATAAGGGTGGCAAATGGATTGGAAAATAGCCTAGAATTTGTCCACACAGTTAGACACACGGGCATGTGTCTTGACCGTGTGTGACACACGGATCGCCCCATGGGCATGTGATTCGGCTGTGTGTCCCCTACACCCTAATTATGTAAAACAGAATGTCCAGTAGTAAACACATGGGCAGAGACACGACCGTGTGTCTTAGTCATGTGAGGGACACGACCTTAGGACATGGGCATGTACCCAGATCGTGTGAAGTCTGCACTAAATTTTTGGAATTTAATTCGCCACACGGCTAAAGCACACGGGCTTGTTTATTGGCCGTGTGACCTTATTTGGATGATGACGTCATAAACAGAGGGTTACACGGGCTGAAGACACGGGCGTGTCCCAAGCCACATGGACGTGTGTGACTATACGGCCTACCCACACGGGCGTATGACTCTCCAAAGTAAGAAAATTTGCTATGTTATCCAAAGTTTTCTAAAGCTCTTGATTTAGTCTGAACCCCTTCTGAAGTATGTTTTGGGTCTAGTAAGCCCATCTAAGGGACAATATGCTTATGATATGAATGGTTTTAAATTGAATGAAATTTTATGGCCCGACTTTGTATGTTTGTTTATGTTTAAGTCTAGTAACGCCTTGAACCCTGTTCCGGCGTCGGGTATGGGTAAGGAGTGTTACAACATACTTTGCTTGCAGCTCTATATGCACTTTAGCATTTCTTCGTAAATCTAGTGGCTGATACAAATTTAGTCCTGCTCGAGTTGTTGCTGATGGAGATAATTCATTAACCGATGTGGAATATAGGTTTAGAATAATTGAAGATAGGTAGATGATGCCTCAAGGAAGAGGAGAAAGAGGGAGAGGTTATTTATAGGATTTGAAGATTAGAAAAAACATCATATCTTATGTTAATGAAGCTTTCTCTCACTATCTATGGTTTTTCTCACTAAAACCTATGAAACCCTAGATTAAAAATTAGTGGTTTGAAGGTAGAAGAGGGTTCATGAGATGGTTTTCGATGTGATTTTTTACAAAAATTAAAGAAAAAGTAAGGGAAAGTGAGAGGAGAAGATGAAAGCCTTTATGGAAGGGATAGTCCGCTAGGGGAAAGATGAATGGGGCTTTCTCTCCTATTTCCTCTTTAAAGATATCCATCAAGTGGGCCAAAAGCCGAACTCCACATGTTTAAGCCCAAATTTAACAAGTCGTAGGTCATTTCATTAGTATGATATACGAATGATCGATAGCAATTCTAATTATCAAATATTTTATCTAATTAATATTTTCATCATGAAATCTTTAAAAGAAGATTGAAATGTCCTTTCATGGTAAAATTATCATTTTACCCATTTTACCTAAAAACTCAATTTCTTCATAATAATAGTTATCTATCATATCCAAATCTAATAATTCACATTTATCTCTTAACATGGATGCATGGATAGAGAAAATTACATATTTACCCTTTTTTAGGTAAAATTGTTAATTTTTCCATCTAGTCCCTATACTTTTGAATGTTTTCCAATTTTGTCCAGAAGTGATTTTTATCTTACTAACATACAATCCAATACATTCCCTACCAAATAATCAATAATAAGTCATTTTCTCATTTTGGTTAATGTGTATTTTAGTCCTCAAAATTTTTAAAAGTTGTGATTTGATCATTTTGGTCACATTCTCAACTTTAAAATTCTTTTCATCAATTTTTCCATATCAAATATTAACTTTGCCTTCATAAGAATCATTTATCTAACTCATTTTTCAATTTTCTAGTCAATTCACTATATTCGCTTCTCGAATAGTGCATTTACTCGTTAATCTAACCTACAAATTAATTTGTCTAACTTTTTAATAGAAAATACAAAATACAATCCAACTTATAATATAAGAGCCTCGTTGACAATTTTACCCCTTTTAATCCAATAAGAGTCACGTAAAAGAAAAAAAGAAATGAGATCGAACTAGAGGTGCTCATGGGCCAAGTCGGTTGGGTTCGAGCCAGACTCAGCTAAAAATTCAGGACCATTTACTATACCCAGGCCTGGGCAAGCCCGGCCCGATAAATGGACCTAAAATTTTGCCTAAGCCCGACTTGAATAAAAATGATAGAACCTCGGCTCGCCTTTATTAATTTTTTATATTATTTTTATAAATTTTTAAATATATATAATACATCAAAAATACTAAAAAATCAAAATAAATATTTTTCAACAAATTAAAAATAAATTTTAAAAAATATGTACACTTAAATAACACTAAGATAAATACAGCTTAACAAGCAAATACCTCTAAAATAATAACAAAATTAATAAATATCTTTAAAATAATAACAAAATTAATAATAAAATAAATTTTATATAATATCCAAACAATAACAATAAAATAATAGTAATATAATAATAAAATAATAGCAAAATAAAGAAAAATAATAAGAAAATAATATTAAAAAAATTTGTCATTTAATATTTTTATTTAAGTCTATTTCTTAACTGGCCTTCAGTTAGATCGGTGACCCTAAGCATGATCAACTCTAGATGATTTAAGCCTTGTTCTTCATTGCTTTTGGGATGAACTTTTTCTCAAAAAAGTACTTTTACACAAAAAGCAATAAAGAACAGAGGTAAAAAGTAGAAAGTTTTCAGCTTAATAAAAGTCCTTTTTCTTGATGAAAAAAGAGAAATTTTGGTGCTTTTTTCAGCCCAAAAATGCTTTTGAGGCTATATTACTTTTTTAGCCTTATTTGTTCTTTTTTTCCCATTTTTTCTATAGTTAGAATCCATCTTCCTTTTTTTTTCTTTTGTTTGAACCTTAATCCAAATATATGTAATTTTTAATTTGTTAAGTTTATATTTTTTATGTTATATTAATATTTAATATGAGTTATATATTCAAAGTATATTTTAAAATAAAATAATACAAATGTGTTAAAAGTATTAATTAAAAATAAAAAAAATTATTTTTAAAATAATATAATTGTGTCAATATCTAATTATAAATATCTAATTATTATATTTAAATATTTAAATATAATTTATATATTCTAGTTAAAATTAATAAGTAATTAATATTAATTACTTAGAAATATTTAAAATTAATATTATATATTAAAATATTAAGAATAAGTTATAATAAATTATTTTTTATATTATTATTAAAATATCATAATATTAACTAATTTAAACATTATTTAAATACATATTTATTACTTTATAATATCATATATAAAATAGAAATTTTATTTCTTAAAAATATTTTTTCACAACAATAACAAACAGTCAAAATTTTTAAAAGCAATTTTCAAAAATACTTATCAAAAATACTTTTTCACTATATTTTTTCAAGTCTAATCCAATCCCGCACTTTGGAACCTCACTTTCTACTATCGTCACTCTTCAATTTCATCGACTAACTCATCCACTTTCCTCCTCTCTTCCCCTCCTCGACGGATTCCCCAAAACCCTTTCCTTTCATTTCTTCTCTGTAACTCTTTTAAATTCTTTTTCTCATTTCGTTTCAAGTTCTTCTCTCTTACAAATCCAATCTCATTTCTTATTCTCTCTGTCGATTGAAAAATAAATGGCCTCTTCACTCTCAACAACATCCTCCGCTGCCTTCACTTCCGTTGCTAAAACAACCACTGCCTTGCCTAATTCCACTAACCTTCAGCTCTCCATCGTCTCCTTTCGCTTTTCTTCGAGGCGAAACCTTCGATTCTTCTCCAAGGTAACTACCATCTTTTTAAATTTTCTCCGTTTTTGTAGTTTTATTTCTTTAGTATGCATTTTTAGCTGCTTTCAATCCGTTAATGCCAAATTCCATACTAGGAAGAGATAATATATATTATTCTGTGAATCTTTGCTTAGATTTTTCCCTTTTTTGTTGTTGCTATGAGAGAAGCAGAGTGTAAATTGGTGATCTCCATTGTTTGAGCAAATTTAAGCTTGAATTCTTGCCTTTTTGTTGTTAAATTTAGTAGCAAAGAGAGGAGAAGATGTTTGTTTATCTTTGCATTTAAATTTTCTTGCTTTCATAAATGTGTTCAATGCTGTTTTATTTGCATATTGGCCTCGTATATTAGGCTTTTTTTGTTATTATTGGATACAAAAAATTATTTACATTAACGAATTACAAATTATTTTGCCCGTTGTGAAATTGAAAATTGTTTATGTGTGCGACATTTTTAGTTATCTCCATGGTTAAACCAAACATGAATTTTCTTTCAGCAACTTTTGGAAAAGTAAAAGCAAATGTCCAGAAGGAAAATGGAATGCTTGTTTCTCTTTGAGTTTGTAATTAGATGGGTTTTTTTTTCTTGGTCATTTCTCTTCCATGTATTGTGCTAGAAATAAAAATTAGTTTATCCAATATTATGGGAATAGATAGGAAGGTAGGGGTAGGGGGAGGAAAGCGAGGAAATTTGTTCTTTTTTTTTAAAAATATTTATACAACAATAAGTAATAGCTTTTGCCATGTCACAGCATGGTCTGATCTTTCTGTCATCATTCACTGAAAGAGCAAAAGACTTGAATGTTTGATGCCTGTGCTTTCATTTGCATGGTCTCCGGGCAGCTTATTTGTGAAACAATATGTTTCTTGCGGCAGAAGTGCAGTTTTCTTCATTGCTGGTCAACTGCGCACCTTTTTGTGATAGAAGAGTTTTATGAATAAGTAGAGGAATGAAGGATTATGTTCTGCTGATTCCATTTTAGGCTGAACCTCTGTACCATAACATTACAACCATAAACTAAGTATTTCTTAGTGTTCTCTCATATATCATATGTTAAAAATATTATCTTGTTATTTTTCTGTTTTCTTTTTGTTTTTGGATAATACAACTTGTAAGTTTCAGGTTTTTTTTGGGATAATAGTAAATTGTAATTTAAGCCAAATACATTTTGTAAGAGTTTATATGAAACTAAATAAAGATTGGAAACTAGCTCTGTGCACGGGAGTTAAAGGAAATATACAAGCTAGGAAATTGACAATTTATAGATATGCAACTGGCTTTGATGCTTCAGATAAACTGAGGTATCATGTGTGGAAATCCAAAGGATGGAAACCAAAGCTTTACTAAGCAAAAATTCATTCTAAAGGATCAAAGCTTTTCTTATTAGTAGGATTAATGGAATTTTCTTTTTTCCGGCAGCTAGGAAATGAGCCCCATTGCCTTCTTAGTTATAACTAATGCTAGTTTTAAAATAATTTTAATGTTTTTCATTATTTTAATCTTTTTCATTCGTGGAAGTTTGACCAAAATCTGAGTTATATGTTAAGTGCTAAATCCCTTAACAAGGTAAAATGCTTGATGACCTATTTTACAATACTATTCCATAGTAGAAATTACTGTTAGAGTATAATGTCCTTTAGGCCCTGCTGACAATGAAAAACAATCATGCAACTTTTTTGTGGAATGGAGCTGCCCTTTAGAATCAAGAGATTATTTGTTGGGTTGCTATTTAGGATTACAATCCCAAATTCAGTAGGTCACTACAGATTGTAAAAAGCTATTGCTACGTATTATTAATCAATTGTTGACATCTAAATCTGATAAATGTTTTAGCCCTTTCTAATAAAGTCTATTGTGTCAGATTCATCATAAATTTGTTCTATCATCTATTCTACTGGATTAACTTATGCTTTGATTGATCTTATATTATACATGTAAATCAAAGAGTATACTAATTACTTCTCGTTTTAAGATCTATAGTACAAAATGTATTTCATGAATGATTTCTCTTTAAGAAAGTAGTTAACTTATTGTATCAAGAAAAAGTTTAAGTCTATTATTGAATTTATGTGTCACCATTTAAATTATTGGCATAGTTCCATTAACTTAGCTGACTAACTTAAGCTGATCTTTTTTCTTCTGAATGACAGTCCACATGTATTCGCCTAGATATTTTATGGTACAAAACACACAGATGTCTTAAATTTAATCTTGTGCATGAGAATTAACTCTCAAAATATAATGCACTAGAAAAATGAGGTCAAAATGATTAAAGAAAGTATAATTTGTTTACCTTCATATGTTTTGATATATTGTGTGCAAGAGATGCATGAAAACTAATTCTCAAACTTAAAATTTAGAAGATACATTGATTTAAGAGGTTAATAGCAATGGAAAATAAAATTGCATAAAAATTATAATGTTTCCATTTGGAATGATGGCAAAAGGACGTGTGGATGGTGATAGTTTTGTGGACTTAAGAAAAAAGGTTGAGGACAAAAATAATGTTATACAATAGAAACTTTAGGACATAAAAATAAGAGAGTTTGGAACAAAAGGTTGTTACTTTTTGGATACTTCATTCTTAAAAAAAAAATTAGCATTACTTATAGGAAAAGTATACCCCTAAATATGATATGAAATTCCCTTAATTGCTAAAAATCCTTGGCTTGAGGATCTCTTTATTAAGACTTCACATGAAAAAATCCAATGTTCAAAATTATCTCCAAGTCCCTAATTTACAACTTCAAATGCATTATTGACATGTTATGTTAAATATTTAGGTCTATCATATTTTATTCCATAATTCTACACTCCCTTCAAGTTGTTGCATAGATATTGATCATACCCACCCAAGGTTTGATTTGAACAATCTCTTTGTGAGAATATTTGCCACTTATTGTGATGTTGGGATAAATGACATACAAAATATTCCAATCTCAATATTTTCCTTTATGAATTGCCTATAAACCTCAACATGCTTGCTTTTGACATGTTGGATTGGATTGTAGGCATGCTAATGGTTGCTTTTGTTGTTACAATATAGCTTCTCATAGTCACAAGTCTTCGTCTTCCAAAATATTTTTAAGCCACATCATGTTGCAATCTATGTGCCATGGATCTTTAAATTGCTTTAGCATTACTACAGGTCTCCACATTCTGTTTTTTACTTATCAAAGTTGCCAATGTCCCCAGGCGGACGTATGATTACCTAATTTTTTTGATATGTAATGGATCTTGTTGTGGACTTTATGCTTTGTTGATTGTTCTTTCTGAAAAATAATCCATTCCCGGAAGGGTTTTTTTAGTATCTCAAGATGCGATAGATTGCTTGAAGATGTTCTTCGGGGGAAATGCTTGAATTGGCTTACAAAGCATACCAAAAATGCAATGTTTGGTTGTGTGATAAATTAATCAACTTCCCAACTAGTTTATGGTATTTAGATGTGTTCATTAGGGCTCCCCTATTGATTTGGGTCAATCAAGCTCTCCAAGTTTTTGATTTGGGTCAATAAGGGTCTTAATAGGGCAACCACTCATGCCACTTTCTTGAAGTAGATGTATCACATATTTTCTTTTTTTTGTGGCATTGCAATCTCTTTCCTTGATCGAGCTACCTCCATACCAGGAAAATATTTTAGTAATCCCAAGTATTTGATTTCAACCTCAAAAGCTAGGTAAAAGTACCATGGAGGCCTCATCATTAGGAGTTAGATTGCATTTTACCTCTTCTACTTGAAAAATGGACAAATTAGTCAATGTACGTTAGACCAAAGAGCTAATTGGTCTTTACTAATAAAAATTTCATCCATTTGTTCTGTTAAAAATTAGTGTCGTTGATGGAATAACTAGACAGTGACATGTATCGCATGTATCTTATGCTGATATACAATGATCAGTTTTTAACAGTAGAAATGGATGAAATTTTTAATAGAAGGACTGGTTTGCTCTTTGACCTAACATATAGGGACTAATTTGCCCATTTTTTGAGTAGAGAAGGCATAATGCAATCCGACACCTAATACAAGGGCCTCCATGATACTTTTACCCAAAAGCTTAGCATTTCTTCAATCTCTTCATTTCACTTGTCATCTCCTATGAGAATAATATCATCAACATATAGTATCAAAACTGCTATCTTCCCATTAATTGAATGCTTTCTGAACATGTGATCTTTTTGTCCTTGAGTATAGCCTTGTTTCTTCACAAACTGAGTAAATCTCCCCAACTAAGCACTTGGTAATTGCTTCAACCATAAACTTGGGGGTGGATCCATGTTAATTGCTTCCCCAACATAAAGGCCTTTTTTAATTTACATACGTTTGATCCATATTTCCATTCAAAACTTGGGGGTGGATCCATGTTAATTTCTTCCTTTAAGTTACCATTGAGGAATGCATTCTTTACATCTAGTTGTTGGAGTGACCAATCAAAGTTAGTTGCAATTGTTAGTAGCACTCTTATTGTATTTAGTTTTGCTACAGGTGCGAAGGTATAGGTTTGGGTAAACCCTTTAACTACTAATTGTGTATTGTAAATATTTTGGAATCTCGACACTAGATGAATGTGAGGAAAACACAAAGAGCATTGATGATAGATTTTTGTAGGAAACAAATTTTGAGATGGGATACTTAACACAATTTCATGCTAGACTCAAAATGAGCTAACTTAGAATTAGGGAAACTCATGTGGATAGATTTAACATGAGGATTACCTAGAACTTCAGTGAGGTTTTGAACAACGAAGTATAGACTTTCGATAGTGTTGAGAAGTTTCAGTCCAATTTCTTTGACTCTGGTATGTAGCAGTCGAAAGAGCTTCTCCCTATAGATATTTAGGAACCCTATTAGTAAACGACAATGCCCTAGTGACTTCAAGAAGGTGTTTTTCTTTTAGTTATGCCATTTTGTTGGGGTGTGTCAATGCATGAGCTTTGATGTACTATACCTTTTTATGAGAAGAAATCCCCTAATACCATATTAAAATACTCTTTACCATTATCACTTCTCAAGAATTTTATTTTTTCTTCAAATTTTGTCGTTATCATTGTATGAAAAAGCTTAAATACATATTTTGCTTAAGATTTATCCCTCAATAAGTGTACCCAACTAAACCAATTATGATCGCCAATAAAAGTAATAAACCATTTTTTACCAGACATAGTAAAAATCCTATATGGTCTCGAAACATATCATTATGAATTAGCATAACTTGTTGTGAGGATTTATAAGGTCTAGGGGAAAGGATGATTGGTAATGTTTAGCCAATTCACTGATCTCACACTGATATGAAGGCAGCCTTTTAGTGTTTACTAAATTAGGAAGAAAATGTTTTAAATAATAAAAATTTGGATGTCCTAATCTGTAATGCTAAAGTGTAACATCATCAGAAATGGACAAAAGACCTCCACTTTCCCTAGCACTGCCAGTTGTTCTCCTTGAGGCCATGTCCTGAAACTCGTGTCGAGAAGGGTAAAACTTAACACCAATCCTGAGATCATTAGTTATTTTAGTAATGGACAGAAGATTACAAGAGAATTTAGGGATGTGAAGGACATGATGCAAGGTTATAGATGGGGATATCACAATGGATTTGGTCCTAGCAATTGTCAAGAGAGACCCATCAACAATCTTGACTTTTTTATTCCCTACTCAAGGAATGTAAGTGGAAAATAATTGGGAGTAGCTTGTCGTATGATCAGTTGCTCCAGAATCTATGATCCAAGAACTTGTTTAGCTAGGATTAACACTGAGTGCATAAACAAAATTACTTTTCTGAGCCAAAAAATATAAGGAATTTGGGGAATTTACTTGGGATCGTGGAGATTGGAAATATTGTACAGGTCCTCTTGTTGTTCCTTTGTACAATGAGACAATTTTTGAGTATTTTTCTGCCCTTGCTCTTCATTTGGTGCTTCAAAGGCACAGCTACACCAGGGTTTTCTCTTGCTGCTAATTTAAGCTTCATTTTCCTTTGAAACATGGGCTGAATTTTCACTTGTGTGAAATATGGTGGTTCTGTATTTTCTACCAAGAGTGGAGCTTTTGGCCTCAAGTATTTTTCTCTCCACGATGGTTGTTTCAACCATAAAAGAAAATCAAGCTAGCTTTGATACCATGCGGATTTAAGGAAAAAAAAGTTGTGGACAAAAATTAGGTTTTAGACTAGAAACTTTAGTACAAAATAAGAGAGTTTGGAACAAATGGTTGTAATTTTCAGAATAATTTATTCTGAAAAAGTTCAACATAATATATAGGGAAGCATACCACTGATTAGGTATGAAATTCCCTTAATTGATAGAGATCATTGATTCTAGGCTAGGGATCTCTTTATTAAGACTTTACATAGCAAAAAAACCTAACGTCCTAAATTATCTCCAAATCCCTAATTGACAGCCCCAAATCTCCTATTGACAGATTATATTAATCATCCAGGTCTATCATATTTTATTCCATAATTCTATAAAGTTATAAGTTAGTGTTTGTTGTAGTTTTTACTAGATGAAACTATAATATGGTTCTTGTTTAACATAAAGACATGTCTAAGAGACAAGAAACTAGGAAAAACTGCAATTTTAATTGCATAGAGCTGATACTTTTTGCATAATTTGGAGGAGGATGGTTTTGTTAGAAGGACCAGTCCTGAACATTTAGAATAATCTGTCACCTCCATCTGCAGACATGGTGATCATACATTACAATGCAAAGTTAAATGAATTTGTAGAAATCAGAGTATTTTATACTAAATAGAACATAAATCAGAGTTTTTATATACAACCTATGACACTACTTTAGGAAACTCTAAGTTAGGAAAGATACTAAATAGGAGATATGATCCCTTAAAATAAGGGATTTTAATAAAAAAATATCTACAAAATATTCCTAAAATATTTACAGAATATTCCTACACTCCCCCTCAAGCTGGAGAATATACATTGTATAATCCCAGCTTGAATAGGAATTTATTGAACACAGGTTTTGGCAAAGCCTTGGTAAGAATGTCTGCAATCTGTCCTTCTGAAGGAATGTAAGAAAGAGTGGCTGTCTTTTTGTTGACTTGATCAGCAATAAAATGCCTATCAATTTCAACATGCTTTGTTCGGTCATGTTGAACTGGGTTCTTGGCAATCTGAATGGCAGATTGATTATCACACAAAACTTCAAAGTGATCCTCCTGATTTGTGCCAAGTTCTTTTAGTAATTTAAGTAGCCAAATTCCTTCGCATATCCCCAAAGCTAGTGCTCTAAATTCAGCTTCAGCACTACTTCTTGAAACAGCAGATTGTTTCTTCTCCAAGTTGTAAGGTTACCCCAAACAAAAGTGCAGTATCCACTAGTGGATCTTCTTTCAGTGAGATCTCCAGCCCAACTAGAGTCTGTAAAAATCTTAACAGTTCTGTCTTGTGTCTTCTTAAACATTAAGCCGTGTCCTGGAGTTTTCTTCAAGTACTTGAGAATTCTATTTGCTGCTGCCATATGCTCTTCAGTAGGATTAGTCATGTGTTGACTTATCACATTTACGGGAAAAGCTATATCTGGCCTTGTCAAGGATAAGTAGATTAGTTTCCCAACTAACCTTTGAAATTTCCCTCTGTCTACTAAGGACTCATCTTCTTTATTGAATCTCAAGTTTGCCTCCATTGGTGTATCAGCCGGCTTACAGCCAAGAAAACCAGTTTCTTTGAGTAAATCAAGTACATACTTTCTCTGGTTGATCACAAGTCCTTCTTTTGATCTTGCCACCTCCATTCCTAGGAAATACCTTAGCTTTCCCAAGTCCTTGGTTTCGAATTCCCTGTTTAACAACTTATTCAAATTGCTAATCTCTTCCTCATCATCACCAGTAAGAATGATGTCATCCACATACACAATTAGGATAGCTTTCTTATTTGTAGAAGTTACCTTGATGAAAAGCGTATGATCGGCAAGGGATTGCTTGTAGCCATTTTGAAGAATGACTTTAGTGAACCTCTCGAACCAAGCTCTGGGTGATTGTTTTAACCCGTATAGAGACTTGTTGAGCTTGCAAACCTTGTTGCTACCTTCAATAGACTTTGAGCCAAGTGGCAATTGCATATAGACTTCTTCCTCAAGCTTGCCATTAAGAAATGCGTTTTTTACATCAAGTTGGTGTAATTTCCAATCGCAATTTACAGCCAAACTTAGGAGTACTCGAATAGTGTTAAGCTTTGCCACAGGTGCAAAAGTTTCTGTGAAGTCTATCCCATATGTTTGCATGAAACCTCTGGCCACTAGTCTAGCTTTGTATCGTTGGATACTGCCATTGGAGTTATACTTTACAGCAAAGATCCATTTACAGCCGACAGCCTTTTTTCCTTGAGGAAGGTCTGTAATGGTCCAAGTAGCATTTTTCTCTAGTGCACAAATTTCCTCTTCAACAGCCCTTCTCCATTTTGGATCCTTTAGAGCTTCAACTATGCTTGTGGGAACCTGTTCTTTATCCAAAGTTGCTGTAAATGCTTGAAAAGACGGCATCAATGAATTATAACCAGTAAATTTTTCAATAGGATGCTTGTTGCACTGTCTAACCCCTTTTCTAATAGCAATAGGAAAGTCATCTAGAGTAGTGGACTTACTGATTTCTTCTTCCATTTCGGCAGCTGGACCCAAATCCAATTCTCGGCAAGAATCAGATTGCAAAACAGTCTCAGGGATATGTCTTCTTTTTCTTGTGTAGACACGAAGCTGTTTGGGTGATGGTGTTTTTTGAAGACTGTCAATTGGAGTAGGTGTATTTTCAGGAAGAGTGTTTAAAGTGGGTGTAGGTGAATTAGTCATAGGTACTACAGGAGAATCAATGGGAGCATTCACAGGTGACAGATCTGCAGGTAATGGTGAACAAGATGGCAATTCTGAAGGTTGAGAATGAAGATTAGAAGGAGATACCTGTTGTGGCTGAAAATCACTCCATGTTTCCCCCTGAATTTCAGCCTGAGTGAAATAAGAATCCTGCTCGTAAAATGTTATATCCATAGTGGTGAAAAATCGTTTAGAAGGAGGATGATAGCATTTATAACCCTTCTTAAGTGAAGAATACCCAACCAATACACATTTTAAAGACTTAGGATCTAACTTGGACTTATTAGGAGCAATATTTTGGATAAAAACAGTGCAGCCAAAAATTTTAAGTGGCAGAATGGAGGAGATAGGCTTAAAATGAGGAAAGTGCTTCAAAAATATAGATTGAGGCGTTTGAAATTTTAAAACCTTACTAGGCATCCGGTTGATTAAATATGTGGCAGTTAATAAGGCTTCCCCCCACAAATATTTAGGAACATTAGTGGTAAATAGAAGAGAACGAGTAACTTCAAGAAGGTGCCTATTTTTCCTTTCGGCAACGCCGTTTTGCTGTGGGGTTCCAACACAAGAACTAATCTAAACTATGCCCTTTTCCTTAAAAAAATCACCTAAAGACCTAGCAAAAAATTCACTGCCATTATCAGATTTAAAGAGCTGGATTTTAGACCCAAATTGAGTGAGAACCATGTTATAAAATTGCACAAAAACACTAGCAGTTTCAGATTTATCTTTCAGCAAATAAGTCCAAGTTATCCTACTGTGATCATCAATAAAAGTGATAAACCACTTACAATTATCAGCATTCTTCACCCGAGAAGGGCCCCAAATATCACTATGGATCAAAGAAAAAGGGTAAGAAGGCTTGTATGTAGAAGGAAAATAAGATGATTTAGTATGTTTGGCAAGAGAGCAAACTTTGCAAGAAAAAGAATTAGGCCTTTTATTAATGAATAGAGCAGGAAACAATTTTGCAAGGTATTGGAAACTAGAATGGCCTAAACGAAAGTGCCATAACATAACAGTATCAACTTTTCCTAAAGCGGTAAATGACTTGGAGATCTCGATTTTAGGAGAGGTAGGGAGGATGTAGAGACCATTATGCAAGCTGGCCTTACCAATCATCTTCTTCGAGTTCAGTGCCTGCAAAGTACAATCACGATCATTAAAAATTACAGAGCAGTGCAAGTCTGTGGACAATTTACTAACAGAGATGAGATTGCACGCCAGATTTGGTACAAAGAGAACATTTTTAAGTGCAATCTGTTCATTGAGAATAACAGTGCCATGTCCCTCTATTTTGCACAAGGTACCATCAGCCGTTTTGACAGCTTTACCAAAGGTATGGAAAAAATTGTGAAACAATGCCTTGTTACCAGTCATATGATCCGTAGCACCAGAATCGAGGATCCAATTAGGAGTCAACTGGGAGGAGAAAAATGCAGTAGAAGAAAGGTTACCTTCTGGATCTTTTATGACCAGATTACTTTCACAAGACCCTTGAAACTTTTCAAATAGTTTTTGAAGTTCAGCAATCTATTCTTTAGTGAAACTAGTGACAGAGGTGGCAATGACAAGGCTTGATTTATTATCTCGAGAGTGCTTGGACTTCCAGTCCTGAGGCTTACCATGAAGCTTCCAACACTTCTCCTTAGAGTGGCCGGGCTTTTTGCAATGATCACACCAAGGTCTCCCCCGTTTGGAAGAGGGAGATGATTGATGGGTCAGTAAGGCAGATCTTTCAGAAGTGGAATATGGTTCATCAGACAGCATCACACACCTTCGGCTTTCTTCCTTCTTGACCATAGAGAAAGCCTCTCGAAGGGAGGGAAGAGGAGAAATAGCCAGGACCCTGCCGCGAACCTCGTCCAGGTCCTTATTTAAGCCTTGGAGAAATTGAAAAAGTCTTCGTTGAGTAACAATTTGCTGATAAAGAGCAGCATCTCTTGGATCTACCCAATCATAATGTGCATACAAATCTAATTGTTGCCAAAGAGCAGTAAGGGTATTGTAGTAGAGAGTAACAGACATGGTTCCTTGTTTAAGGGTGGCTGCTTGATCTTCAACATGATATAATTCAGCAATGTTATCCGTGCTAGAGTAGGTTTCGCGGACTGCACTCCAAATTTCAGCGGCTGTGGTGTAAAGAAGAAAGTTTTTGCTTATACTCGGGGTCATGGAATTAAGGAGCCAAGTCATAACCTGACCATTGTCACGCATCCACTTAGCAAAACCAGCATCAGTCACAGCAGGCTTCTTGATTTCACCAGTAACGTAGTCCAATCTTTCTCTGCCCAAGAGAAAAATCTTAACTGATTGGGACCATTCAAGAAAATTGTTGCCATTCAATCGATGGCAGGTGATAGTCAGACCAGACGAATCTGATGGAGCATCGGAACCAGAAAAATTTTCTGGATTTGAAGTAATCTCCGAAGTAGGAGAAGGAGTTTCGGACATGGTTTAGGTTGAAAAAGAAATCGTAACCTAAGCTGATACCATGTAGAAATCAGAGTATTTTATACTAAATAGAACATAAATCAGAGTTTTTATATACAACCTATGACACTACTTTAGGAAACTCTAAGTTAGGAAAGATACTAAATAGGAGATATGATCCCTTAAAATAAGGGATTTTAATAAAAAAAATATCTACTCTCCCCCGTTTGGAAGAGGGAGATAATTGATGGGTCAGTAAGGCAGATCTTTCAGAAGTGGAATATGGTTCATCAGACAGCATCACACACCTTCGGCTTTCTTCCTTCTTGACCATAGAGAAAGCCTCTCGAAGGGAGGGAAGAGGAGAAATAGCCAGGACCCTGCCGCGAACCTCGTCCAGGTCCTTATTTAAGCCTTGTCGTTGCCACCTCTGTCACTAGTTTCACTAAAGAACAGATTGCTGAACTTCAAAAACTATTTGGAAAGTTTCAAGGGTCTTGTGAAGGTAATCTGGTCATAAAAGATCCAGAAGGTAACCTTTCTTCTACTGCATTTTTCTCCTCCCAGTTGACTCCTAATTGGATCCTCGATTCTGGTGCTACGGATCATATGACTGGTAACAAGGCATTGTTTCACAATTTTTTCCATACTTTTGGTAAAGCTGTCAAAACGGCTGATGGTACCTTGTGCAAAATAGAGGGACATGGCACTGTTATTCTCAATGAACAGATTGCACTTAAAAATGTTCTCTTTGTACCAAATCTGGCGTGCAATCTCATCTCTGTTAGTAAATTGTCCACAGACTTGCACTGCTCTGATACCATGTAGAAATCAGAGTATTTTATACTAAATAGAACATAAATCAGAGTTTTTATATACAACCTATGACACTACTTTAGGAAACTCTAAGTTAGGAAAGATACTAAATAGGAGATATGATCCCTTAAAATAATGGATTTTAATAAAAAAATATCTACAAAATATTCTTAAAATATTTACAGAATATTCCTACAGAATTCCTTTAGGACATTCTTAATGCTTTCATGAATGCAATTAAGTTCACTCCTTAGTGGTGATTTAACACTTTTCGATGATTGGCTAAACTATGTGAAGAAAATTTATGCAGTTATACATATTATAGTTGACTCGTGGTTACCAGATTCTTAATTGCTTGCAAAATAATGTGGCCAAGGTTTTCATTAAGTCTAAAAAGAAATTTTTTTCTCTCACCTCACTATTAATGGAGTTATTTGGATATAAACAGTTGGTTTTTTAGTCTATATTATGGTTGTCATCCATGCAATGTAATATGTGTGAGGCTCATCAATGGTTGAAAATTGACATCTTTCTACTTGTGCAGCTCTCAAACATTTTGTTTTTTGCTATGAATTATAGACATATAATAAAAAGAAAAACTGAAATTTTATGTTTTTCTGCCAAGTGCACTTTAACTGCTGATTTTCTTTGTTGAATTGAAAATGTTTCTAGTCTTTACATTGCAGAGTTTGCAACATGGTCAGAACTCTAAAACAGTGGTGAAAGCCCAACTTAATGAGGTAAACCTCTTTTAAATGATTTTGGTTAGAGTATCAGTTTCCAAGTTTTGATTCCATCTTAAACATGCTTTTGGAATCATCTGTTGCCTTCAAAGGTTGCCATAGATGGATCATCAAATGCTTCTGCTGCACCTACAATCAAATCAGGGGCACCAACAGCAGAAGCAAAGGATGCTAAGACATCAAGCGATGTATCTCCTCTAGCTATGGCCACAGAAGAGTCAATTGCAGAATTCCTTAATCAAGTTTCAAGTCTAGTAAAGTATGTTTCTTTAAGAGGTTTTTGGCTGTTTTTCATTTCCCCTAAGGTTGATCAATTTCATGGTTATTATATGTTTTCTTCTAGGCTAGTTGATTCACGAGATATTGTGGAGTTGCAGCTTAAACAACTTGACTGTGAACTGGTAATTCGGAAAAAGGAGGCCTTGCCACAACCACCATCTGCAGCTCCAGTTGTGATGATGCAGTCAGCCTCTCAACTACCAGTAATGCCTCCGCCCCCATCTGTCCCTGCACTTCCTGCTGGTCAAGCATCTGCTGCCCCAACTCCAGCACCTTCCCTAGCTGCTTCTAAGTCAGCCAAATCATCACTTCCGCCTCTTAAATGTCCAATGGCCGGTACATTCTACAGAAGTCCGGCTCCTGGTGAACCACCATTTGTGAAGGTTTGTATTCCATGTTAGGTTTTATTGTTTTAATGCCATTGGTATTATGTCTATCCTGCAGTTGATTCTCTTTGGCTCTTTGGACTTATGCAATCTGTAGGTTGGAGACAAAGTGCAGAAGGGTCAAGTTTTATGCATCATTGAGGCAATGAAGTTGATGAATGAAATAGAGGTAAGTTTTTATTCTTTCTGCCTAGAAAAGATATAATGATTTTAGTCATACAAATGTTAGTGTTCCTTTACATTTTTTCTTATTATTTTAGAGTACTTTGATATTCCTGATGTAGAATAATATTGATATATTTAAGTCTGAACTTTTAAAGAAAGTTTGAAATAGACTCTGAAGCTCTTAGAGACTTGAAGTTTCTTTTAATAAACTTCGAGTGTTCCAAGCAACACAGACTGGAATTTGATAACAAATGGGCTCATGAAGGTTTCTAGGTATCTTTTGGTTTATGAGGCAGAGATCACCCTAAACTCATCATATGCTTGACGGTCCAAACTATTAGGATACCAAGTGCCTTGCAGAGCCCCTTAGGCCTGCTTGCAGCATGTTTGCATACAGGGTTTTGTGCTGCTAGCTTAGAAGTTAATCAATTCCCTGCTAACTAACAGCTGTAGCATTTGGTCTAGTGGTTGAGACTTGATCCTTAGAGATGTTATTAGAGGGAGGTTGCAGGTTCAGTCTCTCGGGTGTCACCAGGGGATTGGGGGTGGACTGATAGGATTGGGGGTGGACTGAGATTGTTGCCTTATGGGGGCTAGGGGTCACTTTAGTCTCATCAGGTGCTTGACAGCCCAACCTGTTGAGGTAGTACGTGTTCCTTGCAAAATTTCTTAGGCCCACCCGAATCATGTAAATTTTATGGGGTTCTGTGCTACAAAGTACAAGCTATAAGGAAATAAAGTTCCTGCTAACTTACATCTATAATTTTTGGTCTATGGGTTGGGGCTTGATCCTAAAATTATCTACACAGTTGTTGTGCTAATAATCTTTTTAATCAGATGGAATAAAGGTTTCCATCTTCCAAATGTCAAATAATGTCTTGCAACAATCCAAGAACCTTCATATAAAAGAAAGTTATAATCGTCCTGGTTATTAGCTCTTACCAGAAAGAAATCATTTCCTACATATACAAGAGCAAAATTCAACACCATTCTCCAGATTTGCCTTAGTCCGTTCAATAAAAATTTGAAAACCACCTCCACAGTTCAAACTGTTCAATTCTTCTGAGACTGGTTGTTTTGGCTGCAAGGGAGTTGATGAAATCAGCACTTCCCAATCTTCCTCAGTACTATCATTGTACCATTCTCGAGAACATCATCCCATGTGAGCTTAGAAGGATACCTCTCATCCAAAATGGGATATTTGAAGCTACAGTATTCCCCACACAAAAGTGGTTCTGTGCTCTTCTCCATTTGGCTTCATCCTTCATCATTCGTATTCTCATTCTCCTCCATATGTCTTGTGCTTTTCGCTGCTGGTCAGCATAAAGGTCGCAAGCCCAAATGATAATAGGAGTTCTAATCTGCACCTAAGGGTCCTCTATCGTGTGCCTTGGTAAATTTACGAGTCAATTGCTCTTTTCATGTTTTTAAGAGTATGCTTTTAACATAGGCAAAATGGGAGGAAAAGATTCATTTAGTTGACATCAAGAGTTTTGTTTCTAATTTTGGTTAGGATATTTGAATATGAAAGGCATAAAGTTTCAATACTCCAACTAAAACTTGAGGCTAGCTTGACGAGTACTTTCTGGTTATTAGTGTTTGACGCTGCTGTATGTTTTCATTTAGATGACCAGTTATGTTTCCATTTTGAATTGACCGCTTATGCTTCCTTGATAATAGTTTAACCTTAACAAAACTTTGATATTTACCCGTCAAAGGTAAAATGTTCCAAACCATGTTTATGAATATGTAAACAGTTTTTATAATAGATGGACAGTGGTTGAGGTTCATTGCATGCATTTTTGTGTTCTCTGTTGTATCATATATTGGGAAAAATTTGTGAGTAGCTATTGGCTTAACTACTTGGTTAATTAAAGCTGATGTAGCCAAATATAGGCAAATTGAGATTCAGCCAGTGGAAGGCATGGGTACTATTAGTTTTTTGTATCGGAGCACTCTCAACAGCTAACCAGAAAGCTGCATTTTGATTCTCTTTGGTGATTACAGCCCATAATTGCAGCTGTTGTAGTGGCAGACTGTAATGTGTTATATGGCCCATAATCAAGAGAATGTTTTGTTATATTCACCATCTATGAAATTGTCAAACTGTCTCTTAACTGAAAAATGCTTATTGCTTTAGGCTGATCAGTCGGGAACCATGGTTGAGATCCTTGCAGAAGATGGCAAAGCAGTCAGCGTTGATATGGTGAGTATTCTGGACTTCCTGGATTCCAAGTAATATATATTGTAAATTTGAAGCAATTTGATTCTATTTCACCCTGTTGCTCTGACATTTTGTTTGTTATCCTTTAACAGCCTCTATTTGTGATTGAACCTTGAAACTGAGTAGGCAAAGCCAAAACGATGGAGTAAAATCTAGGGAGGGCATGTTGAGTTGTGTGCTTTTTTTGGTAAACGTTGTGGGTGAGACATTGTTTTGTTGTGAGATAGTGATTTGGTAGAGATGCAAATAACCTGTTATCATAATGATAATGAAATAGTTACGTGTGATGAGAATTTATCGCTGCAGTTGGGAATAGTAGTTTTTACCTTTTTTACGCATTTAAAGTTTTGGATTGGTTCAAAAAAAAGAAAGTTCTGGATTGGTTAAATTCTGAGGATGGTCCCTGTACTTATCTATTTGTCTGGATTTAGTCTGTCCCTGTACTTATCGATTTGTGCGGATTTAGTCCTCTACTTTTATTTGCTCCAAATTGGCCCCCCTACTTTTTGATTTGCTCATTCAGTACCTCTGTTAACTTTGTTAAAAATTTTGGTGTAATCATAAATTTAACCCTTAACCTTTGCAATTGTTATCAATTTGATCCCTACTCTTTTATTATCTTATAAAAAATTATAAAATTGTGTTAAAAAATTATAGACTAGTTAAAAGCTTTTATAAAGCTTTCTAAAGTGTGAACAAAGTAATGATAAAAATAACTAGATTAAAAATCATTATTCAATTATGAGTTTATTCTTACACGAGAAAAAATTAGTTTTCTTAACAATAAACTTTGAAAAAAAATTCCTCTCTTCAACTCCTCACTTTCATATTTCTTCTCTCATAGCTTTTCCTAGTAACCAATAAGCTTCCGCATTTCAAAAAAAAAAAAAAAAGAGAAGAGTTCATGTCTTTTTTTTCTTTTGCATGATTTTTTTTTAGAGTTTTCAAAGACCCCAACCTTCGTTGGTGCAAGGGTCTTGAATATGATGAAACACCATTTTCATTGAAGATCATTCTTCGATTTTTGTGAAAAATACAACTTTTAACTTTTGTTTATGAATTTCCAAAAAAGATTCAAGAACTTTATTTAAAAGAAATTGTACTCAATGGAATCACGACATGCAAACCAAAAAAGAAAAATAAGTGAAAGAAAAAGTATATCCATTTTGAATGTCCTTGGACATATTTTTAATTGTTTGACTCCCTATTTATAAATCAAATTCAGAGTTGCTTTTAAAAGAAAAATTTTCGGATTTACTTCCTAACTCATCCAATCCAAATTCTCATCCAAATCTAACTCCTATTTCAATTCATACTTCTGAATTTTTTTTTTCATTTTAAATTTGTTCATTTTTTTAGTTATTTACCTTTTTATTTATTTTAAAATATGTATAATAATCACCTATATGCAGAAGTTGACGAGTTTGTATATTTTAGAAATAGTGAGACTGCATGGAGTATTAGTATCTATCATTTCAAATTTGGATTCTCATTTTACATATCGGTTTTGGAAGAAGTTGTATGAGGCTTTTGATACTCGACTAGACTTTAGCATGACTTTTCATCCGCAGTTTGATGGGCAGTCTATGTGGGTTATACAAATACTTGAGGTTATACAAAACTGTGTGAAAAATTCAGAAGAGAATAAGAGGATAGATGCTAAAAAGAAGGGATCACAAAGACGAAGAAAGGGAAGAGAAATTTACCTTAGTTTTGCATAAAATCTTCAGAAGAAGCTGGAGTGTAGCGAGAACTTCTTGCAGTTCTGCTTTTGTTTTATTTTTCTTGGTTTTAATTTTTGTGATTCGTAAAACTGGAAGAATGTTGATGAATGATTTAATTTCTTTTTTCATTGCCCAACCCATGAGCTAATTATCTTTGGGTTGGAATTATTTGGGTGGATACTGAATTATCTATAATGCCTATGATATGATTCTGATTAAAATCATTGTTTCATTCGATTCATGTTTATTTTGAATGCATGTATGCAAGCTCTAGACATAGTTGAATGCATGATATGGTCTTAGATGGATTTGAATCTGAAAGGATTAAATACATCAGATTATTAATCGATTGATATAGACAAGTACTCGAACGAATATTTGTAGCACTCTAGACATAGAAGTTGCGATTTGTACAGGTGAGGAACGTTAGTGTGGTTATCATTCGTGACTCTTAGACATACACAGACTCAGAAATAATAACTAAAATCTAACTCTCGAAAGAAGTAGACTGTAGTAGTAATTCTCTGGGCACTAGTTTAGTGAAAATTTTGCCATGGCATTATTATGTTTTGAAAATATTTCATGAGTAATTCCAACTTTTATCATTCAACAACAGAAATACTCTCTACTTTTTCTTTGTGAATTGCCACGACGTTTAGATTACTTTGTCATTTTTTAGTTATAATTGATATTATTAGTTTATTTATTAATCCCTTTCATCACTTTATACTCTGTTTCCTTTGTATAGTTTTATTAGTTAAATCTACAGTAATAATACTAACCAATTCTAATCAATTTTCGATTCCTGTGGAGATGATACTCACATATCATTATATTACTTGAATCAACGTGTACACTTGCACATTTGCATTACATATTTACACGCAACAATTTTTTGCGCCATTGCCGGGAATCGACAATATTGGTTAAAAATTAGTTTTTATTATCTGTTTAATTTCTGTTAATTTAGTTTAATTAGTTGTTTTGATTTTTATTTTTTTAGGTCTATGCTAGTGCATGCATAGAAATATTTTGGAGAATACAAAGTATTGTTTTGATCCAGAGATCGAGAGAACCTTAAGGCGAAGGAGAAAAGAGCTGTGAGAGATGGAAAGAATTAGAAATGATCAGGTAAGAGAAGAGCCATTACATCAAAATGGAAGGGATGCTGATATTCCTCAAACTATAGATGACATAGACAGACCCATTAGAGAACATGTAGTGCCAATCTTAGATGATCTAAGTCCAGGAATTGTTAGGCTGCATATTCAGGCTCAACATTTTGAATTAAAACTAGTAATGTTTCAAATGCTGCAAACAGTGGGGCAATTTAGTGGGTTGCCTACAGAGGATCCAAGGTTTCACTTATGACTTTTTCTGGAAGTCTATAATTCATTCAGGCAGCAAAGTGTTCCTGAAGATGCCCTGCTATAACAACTCGGTTTAGACCCTAGTCGGAACAGTGGTTTCGGGACCATGAATCCAAGTTAAAAAAAATTTTAATATTATATTCCGTGCTTAAAGTATGTGAATTGATATGTGTGAAATTTTCGTATGAAAATTTCATCATTTGTGTGCTCGTTTTATAAAAAGGACTTAATCGCATAAAGCGTAAAAGTTAAATTCTATAAGTTAAATGCATTAAATGACTATAGATTTTAATTGTTTGAGTACTTGAATGGTAATTATACCATTTAAGCGTTAGTGGACATTTATGGGAGTTGGTATTATTGAAATTTGTTTTTAATATAAAGGTTAAAATAGTAAATAGGTATTAATATGTGATTAAGGGCCTACTTGTTTGCCAGTAAAATATTTTTCGAAAAATAATTTCTGGAAAATGATTTACTTTTCTAGAAAATGATTTACTTTTCTGGAAATGATTTACTTTTCTGGTGTTTGGATGAATCTGTGTAAAATATTTTCTGTTGTTTGGTAGATTTCCTGAAAATATTTCATAAAAGCTGTTTTAAATTAAACAAATATATATTTAAGAATTTATTATCTTTTATTATTTAATTGAGTTTATTATATATATTAATAAATTTATGTTTTATATATTTAAACTATGATCATCTTTTGTAATGATTAATTATGATAATAGTTATTTAAATGTGTATTATTTATTATTACAATTGTGATCCTAATTGTACTTGAAACTAAAAAAAATTTAAATGACTAATCAAAATCAAAAAGTAAAAAAAAAAATCAATATTTATATGTTTAATTTGATACCTAAGTCTACATTGATGTTTAATTTGGTACCATAATTTGTCCCAATTTAATATCTTAATTCAATTTCAATATTCAATTTGATGTTAAACCATTACAATGAATACTTGGGGAAAGCACTCTAAATATAAAATTAAAATAGTTTAAATACCAATTTAATTATTGAAGTCAAACTAAAAAATTACATATTAACTTTATATAAATACCAAATTGACTCAAATAAAAATGCATCCAATTGAGAAAAAGAAAAGCAAATAGAAATGGATCTATCTATAGGCACAAAAATGGAGCAAAATTTAAAGTAAAATGACTACTATAAAAATAGCAGATAAATCATCAATCTAAGGAAGTTAAAAGGTATCGGGTTATTATCTAACATATATATAATTTCAGCTAAGTCCTTCATGAATATAATACATAAATATATAGAATTTATTTTGTACTTCATATCATTTACACATTTCCCTTCTTTTTATCATCAAAGTCGTCGTAGAGATGCCAATCTTTTCTCAAGATCATCAACATCAGTGGTAGGCTCGGACCTGCACCAAATCACCAACAAGATTTGTCAAAGCTCTGGTGTGTACCCAACGTGAATATGTTTCTAGAGGATTTATGTGAAGGTGGAGTAACATACTCTCACCATACACAATACTTTCGAAAAACAAAGTAAAACATAAAATTTTGGTCAAATTCTGTCTCTCCACTATATCGATCATTTCTAGTTCCTTTACTTTCCAAAATATGTATTTTCAATCTTGAGCAAATAATTTGATGGCTTATTTTTTTCTTGTGATGATGAGACATATAATATTTTGTATACACAATTTTTTCACACATTAAAAGAAAAAACTATCAAATGGAGAAAATGTATAATTATTCATCAAATTGTACCAAAAATGCCAAAGACAATATCATAGGTTTTTAAAAAATAAGTGACCAAATTATCGTAGAACTAAAGTCACCAAAGATGCACAGTATAAGACCTATATATTTTGACCTAAAAATTTAAATAGTCCATCTTTCATGCTAATTGGATTTTCATAAAATAGTTTTAAAAACATCAGTTTCAGATAATGCCATACTAGAAGGACTAGAAATGATCGAATTATAACAAAAGGACTAAATCAGACAAAAATGCATAGTACAGTACCTTCTATCTAATTTGACAATAAAATTTGAATTACAGTTTTTAGAAACATCAATTTTAGGTAATACCCTTAGTTCAATAATCATCTCCTAGGTATGGAAAGAAAGCATTAGGGGTGTAGGCTGGGGGTTAGGGGGAGTGGAATATACAGGGATATGAAGCTGTCAGGGATCAGACCCTAATCATTTGAACTAAAGAGTTTCGTACTCTACCAAACATCACATGGTTGTTTGTAGAGTACTTTGTGAATGATTAAGGAAAATAATGCTCAAGTTTTTTAAGTTCAATTAACAGACGCAGATCTATCTAGAGGATATGATAGGGCATAACAAAAATTTTTGAATTGTGAAGCTTTTGCTCGAAAAAAGTCATACATACTTGACATTAACCAGGGGAGCAGCATTCTTTGATGCAATCTGACCTTTGGAGCCGAAGATAACTGTTAAAAGAATGGGACAAGGTTAAGCCTTTATCGACACATTCTCATAATTAGAAAAACAAAACATGTTACAAATTTTTTTTATAAGGTCAATTTCAAGAATCCAACTTGAGAAGCAATATCCACACCAATCTCATCAAGAACCTGATCAGTTAAAAGCTTATAAATTAGAGTAGTAGGGGAAAAACTTAATGGGAACAATGGTAATGAAACAAAAAAAGAAATTAAAATGAATATATATCAGTAAATAAAATATCTCACCTAGTTGGTGAGAACCTCCGTTTCCTCTTCGGCCTCATCTTTATCTAAAGTTTCATCAATAGCTTTCGACATCATCTCTATCTCTAAAAAATACATCCAAACAAACATTATTAGAACATAAAACACACTAGCACAAGCTGATCCAAGCTCTAAGTTTCTCTTGTAAAGATTTCTGTATGAACCAAAAATGTAAGCATCCTTGCACTGAAGACAAAGTGAATCGATCTTAATTAATTGTTAGCAGCCAACGTCATGTTCGTAAGACTCCTTATGTTCTAGTCTACACTGCATCACTTTCTAGGTATGTTCTTAAGGTTAAAGACTGTATGGAGAGAGAATCGTCATATCCATTATGTGTTAGTCTACACACGATTTTTTGTTTCAAAAGGACTTCACGATTGATAAAAAAATATCGTAAAACATTTACCAAAGCAAGGTTTTGAGTACCTACCTTGTTCATTGTCACCATTGCCTTAGTTTCTCCTTTCATTCAAGTAGAAATTGAGGTGTTGGCATATAATGCTTGTGAACACATAAAATGAAATATGAGGTACTAGCGTACAAACTTTAACCACCCCAAGAACCAATGATTTATTGTAGAAACTCAACCTGTGTATGAGTTGCGACACCTCTAATTTGGGCACGACTCCCCTGCAAATTAGTTATCTGCAAATTCTAGTAGCAGCCTGAGAAACACATATGGGAGATTAAATACAAAGGAATAAGCTGAGGGTTTGGGGAATTAAGGGAATTACTTGAGCAAACACTAGTGGCAGAGTTCTTGAATTACAACAAATCATCTTAACATACAAACAACTTCCGTAAACATATGGTGAGTTGTTTATGGATCTTTTAACATTTGACATTACAATATGGTAATATTTAAATTTCTGCTTCTAGTAATGATAAGGTGTGCATTTAGCTGTATGTAAATATTTTGTGCATTTAGCTGTATGTAAATATTTTTATCAAATCATTTATAACTTGTTTTATATAACAACCTCGGTATGTAAATTTTAACCTACTTTGTGCAACTTTAATATAGTCATAATGCAAAATGTTTTAGCCCCAAAAGTTGCAAATAACTAACACATGCACCTCATACATAGCAAATGACAGAATTTGATGAAATAAAGCTAATTCGATTGGTTATCACCATAAACACAGTCAAAAGGCTTACATCCAAAACTTGAGAATTTTAAATGTTATAAATCATGGAATAAGCTGGTTCTTATGCCATGCTCATTGAACTATAGCACATGCAAGCAAATCCATCATGCAAAGAAACTAAAATGTGTTGTTCTTATGTCCATGCTTCACATGAATAATCAATAGAATCTTCTAGGTTTGAAACAACCATTGAATTTTACAACTTCATTACCAATGTTAAGTAGATAGAGGAACCAAAGTATGAAATCAGAAAAGTTAACAATCTCACTAAAATAGAACTCGCAAATTGGGGGAAAGTTTCCTATCAGAACTGCTACCTCACTCCCAGTTTCCCTATTAGAACTGATGTACAAAATGGGGGAATATTTCACCCCAGTCAAGCGAATGACAGTGGGTAATCTTTCTCGTTCTTCCAATTAGAGAAAATAAAGATGCAAAATCCAAACAGAACAAATAGATGCAAAAAATCCAAACAGATTTTTCAACAAAACAAAAAAGGAAGAAGAATATTTGAGTGAGAGAGGCGAAAAAAACATGAAATACAAAGCATAAAAAAGTTACCTGCACGAAGAAGGAGTAGGAAATGAAGAATGGATGAAGGAGAATTGGTGAGATTGGAGGAAGATTTTCTGGAAAATGTCTTATAGAAAAAAATCGATAAGAAATTTTCCCTAAACCCAAAGCCATTTTACCTGTGTCTTGGAAAACATTTTGTATATGTAAAACCTTTTCAGTCAAATAAACACTGGAAAATCAGGAAAACATTTTTCGGAAAATGTTTTCTTGCAAATAAACGGAGCCTAAATAAAATAATTCATAAATTGGCCATGCATTATCATATTTTTGGCCGAATGTTGGAAGAAAATAAAGCCATGGATGAAGCTTTGAATGTTCGAAACTTTTGAAGCTTAATTTTGGGTATGTATTTTACTCAGTTTTTGATAATTTTTACGTTTTTGAGATCGTTGCTTTATAAATTAGCTAGCCCATGTTTTAATTTTCGAAATCAATGAAGAATTTGTGATTTTCCAATGTTGATATCTTGAGGTTTTTGTGTTTGATGATGAAAAATAAATATGTGTTAATAGATTTTCATATTTAATTAAGTGATTTTTAGTAAAAATGCCTATTTGGGATTAAATTGTAAATTTTGTAAATTGAGGGGTAAAAATGAGAAACAAATGAAAGAAATGGACTACTAGGGACCTTAGTGAAATTCGTCCAAGCATGGGTGTGGTCAAATTTTGAATATTTTGTGTTTTGTGAAACAGGGACTAAATTGTGAAAAATGTGAAATGTCAGGGGAAAAAGTGTAATTAGCCCATTTATGTGTTTTTGGATGAATTTGATTGAGTATATGATTAAATAATTCAAATTTGTATTGAATTATATCAAGAAATGAGGAAATCGGATTTGGATCGGGGAAATTCGAAAATTATCGAATAGTTGTTCCAGTCCGTCCGTTTTAGTACGAGGTAAGTTCATAAGTAAATAAATGTTGTTAAATTGAAATGTATGTGCATTATATGTGCTGAATTAATTTGTAAAGAAATATATATGTGATGCCAAATTGAATCGAGTTTTAGAAAATCTATTTCGATCATGGATTGTTCGAATAGGTGAAATTGAGAAAGTTCCGATAATGTGACAATGTCTAAAAAGCCCAGTACGAACCATGGGAATAGTTAGGATTCATATGTCATGACATAGGATTCAATATATGTTATCGTGTAAGACCACGTCTGGAACGTTGGCATCGATTTGTGATTTACGTGTAAGACCATGTCTGGGACATTGGTATTGTATATGATTTCGTGCAAGACACTGTCTGGGATAGTGGCATCGATATTTGATTACATGTAAGTCACGCCTGGGACATTGGCATTGTACGAGCTTATGAGTTATTTGAGTATCCTTATTGATTTCGAACGGTTCAACGGGCACCCCGAGAAATGAATAATCATGTGAAATTGTATCCGATTTAGGTACGTGTGATTTGTTATGAAATTTAGAAAGAAAATGTGAGTATGTATCATATGACCATATGTGAAATATATGAGAACGAATGATATGAATGTATACAAATGAATGATGTGTTATATATGCTCGTTATATGAAATTGTGGTTTTATGTTTCGGACATGAGATTTATGAAATATGAAACATGGCTTTGATGTATGGTTTCTTGGTTCGAAAACTTCAATAGATAATGAAATTAAAATGGTTGAGTTGGCTATATGATTCATATATGCAAATTTGGTTTATGTGAATAAGGGAATTATGGATGTTCGAGTTTGGAAGTGTTTATAAAGAAGTTGATATAACTTTATTTATGATTTGTAATAAATGAACATAGTTTGATTGGCGATGTAATGAATATGTGTGAGCTTGACCTATATGATTGAGTTAACAGTTATTATTCGAATTTGAAAGCATGGTTATACGTTCATTGATATATAAGATAAGTAGAGTTATTTAATGTGGTTATATGAATTTACGAGTACAATAATTGTATATGTGATTGAGATTTGATAAATTCGGTTAAGTGATATTGATTTATAGATATTATTGAAATGATTTATTTGCTTATGGCTTAAGGTTATTCTATGTATTTTTCCTATGTTTATAGAGTTTCAGAGACTTGCTCGGGTTGGAAGTTGTTGGAGACGTCATCACACTATTTGGTTATCGCTTCGGTAAATTAAAGCTTTGAGTTTTGGTTATGTGGCATGTATAGGCTAGTTTTGAGATGGTTCACTTTGATTTGAGTATATATATAGCCATGCGAAAATATCTTAATTATGATGCTAATATTGTGTATATTTGGTTATGTATTGAGTTCATTTTGGGAAGTATGATTCATGGTTTATATGTATGGTGTAATTGGTTATATGATTCGGCTTGAACATTGAGGTGAAATATTGGATGTATTTTCGACTTATGGTTCATATTCCAATAGGTAAAATGATGAGTATAACATTGATAATGTATTAGTTATTTGAATACGGTTTGAAAAGGAAAATAATGTGATATATTTAGATATATATATGTATATGGCCAAGTGAAATGGTCATTTTGGTATGTTCATAGTTGGGAATTTGGTAATGTTTAACATGTGATTTTTAATATGCTTTGATATAGAGAATGAGAATGAAATTGGTTGATGATATTATGGATTGATTGATACATGTTTGGAGTTGAATTTTGCTGAAAATGTTGCATACATGATGCTTAATTTTGGAATTGTAGGGAGGACCCAAATGAGTGGCATATTGGCCTTGTAAATGGCCTGTTTTTACCCACACGGGTAGGGACATAGGCGTGTGTCTCTGTCGTGTTACTCGAGGGCCATTTCGAAATGAACCTGGGCAGACCACATGGTTGCGCACACACGGGCATGTGCCAGGTCATGTGGCCAAGTCAGTTTCAAGCACGGGTTAGACACACGGGCGTGTCTTATGGCCGTGTGGACAAGTCAGTATGTATGCCCTGTTTTGCCACGGCCTAGACACACGAGTGTGGCTAATGCCGTGTGAAGCACACGGCCTGCTTTACACGGGCGTGTGGCTTGTATAACTTTGAAAAATGTTTAAGTTTTGAAAAATTTTGTATGTGTTCGGTTTAGTCCCGACCTCTTCCTAATACATGTTTAAGGTCTGGTTGACCTAAGAAAAGGGACTTTATGTTGATGATTGATAATAATGTTATGATGTTTGTGAAACAAATGTTAAATGTTCAAATATGTCCGATAATGCCATTAACCCTAGTCTTGCGATGGATACGGGTTAGGGGTGTTACACCTGCGACTGAAGTTATTCCCTTACTTATTGCGTGATCGTTCCAGAGCATGGTTAAATGCATTACCGTTGGTATGATGGTGTCGTGGAATGAGCTGTGTTAGATGTTTATGCTAAGATATAATCCTCCTAACATGAATGCCAAGTTGAGGAACGACATTACATAGTTTAAACAATTAGAGGATGAAACATTATATGAAGAATGAGAGCGATTCAAGGAGGTACTAAGAAATGCCCGATGCATGGTTTCCAACATTGGACACAAATGGAAATGTTTTACAATGGATTGAAAGCTTATACAAGAATGGTTGTTGATGCATCTGCCAATGGGACTTTACTTGATAAATCATACAACGAGGCTTATGAAATTCTGGAAAGGATAGAAAATAACAATTATCAATACCCCACTACCAGAGTTGGAACTGGCAGAAGAGTTGCAAGAGTAAGGGAGCTTGATGCAATTACACCTCTAACAACTCAGGTATCATCTTTAACAAATATGATTAAAACACTGAAAAGGTCATCTGCAGTGCAGGAAATGAAAGTAATAGAGTTAGCATGTGTTTACTGTCGATAAGATCATGTTTTTGACGAATGCCCATCAAACCTAGCCTCAGTTTATTACATAGTAGAGGGATTTTAATCTCGACAACAACAACCCATACTCCAACACATACAATCTGGGGTGGAAACAACATCCTAATTTTGGTGGGAATACTCAAGGGGTGGGAAATTCCAGTAATGACATTCGACATAATGCCGTGAGTGTACCACATGGGCACAATCAATTCTTGCCACGAAAAAATGCCCAGTGAAATTCAGCTTCAAGTTATTCATCTATGAAAGCTTTATTGAAAGAGTATATGGCCAAGAATGATGCTATCATTCAGAGCCAGGTTGCATTTTTAAGAGTTTTGGAAAATCAAGTAGGGAAAATTGCCACTGTATTGAATTCCAGACAGCAAGGAGCATTGCCGAGTGACACTGAGAGTTCTTGATCTCAAGGGAAGGAATAGTGCATAACCATTACACTGCGAAGTGGTACTCAGCAACTAGGAGTTGTCAATGACACCATTATTGACGAAGGAATTTCAACTTTTGCAAATGACAAGAATTTTTAATCAGTAGGGGAGCAAGCTACAAAGGAAAAGAGCAACTAGAAAAATGCTGAAGTGGATGCAACTTGTATTGTCGATAAAAATGCCACGGTAAAACAATCTCGACAAATAGAAGGAAAGCCACCACCACCTTTTCCTTAGCGTTTCAAAAAATCCAAGCAAGATGTTCAATTCAAGAAATTTCTGGAGGTCCTGAAACAATTACATATTAATATACCATAGGTGGAAGCATTGGAGCAAATGCCTAACTATGTGAAGTTCAGGAAAGATATTTTATCAAAGAAGCGAAAATTAGGAGAATTTGAAACTATTGCTCTCATTGAAGGGTTCACAGCAATGCTCAGAAACAAATTGCCATCAAAACTGAAGGATCCAAGGAGTTTTACCATACCTTACTCTATTGGAAACCATCATGTAGGGAAAGTATTATGTAATTTGGGTGCAAGCATAAATCTAATGCCCATGTCTGTTGTCAGGAAGCTTGGAATAGGAAAGGCAAGACCTACAACTATCACACTGCACTTAGCTGATAGATCCTATGCGCATCCAGAAGGTAAAATCGAAGACGTGCTGGTCAGAGTTGAAAAATTTATTTTTCTAGTAGATTTTATTATTTTGGAATGTGAGGTTGATAAAGAGGTACCAATCATACTTGGGAGACCTTTCCTAGCAACTAGTAGAAAATTAATTGATGTCCAAAAGGGTAAATTAACTATAAGAGTTAATGATCAACAATTAACTTTTAATGTCTTTGATGCTATGAAGTGTGTAGATACTGATGAAGAAAGCCATGCTATTGAGATTATTGATACAACAATACAAGAAAAAATTGAATATTTTTTTCTAACAATTTAGAAAATGATGTAGATGTATGGACACAAAGATGATTGCAGATCTTGATAAGCTGATGGAAGTTTAGCAAATTGGAAATGTATCAAGGAGAAGTTTCGAATTCTTAATCTGTCAGATGGTTCGTTTAAACCTCCTTAACCATCCATAGAAGATCCCCCTATGCTGGAATTGAAGCCTTTGCCAGTACACTTGAAGTATATGTATCTGGGAGATAACAACACATTGCCAGTAGTTATCTCTACTGAGGTAACAATAGATCAAGAGGCTCAATTGTTGGAAGTTTTAAGGAAAACTATGAAAGCCTTGAGGTGGTCAACTGCAAATATCAAAGGAATTAGTCCAACAATTCGCATGCACAAGATAATACTGGAGGATTGCCATGGAAAATCTATTGAACAACAGATGAGACTGAATCCCATCATGAATGAAGTGGTGAAAAGGAGTTTATATGTAACAACCCATTTTCGGTAAAATCGAAACAGTGGTTTTGGGACCACAAATTTAACTTTGAAAGATTTAATTTATTATTATTTTATTATCTACATCATGATAGTTGTACGGCATAAAAATGTCGTTAAGAAATTTTATCGTTAGCATGCTTAATTTGATAAAAGGACTAAATTGCATTAGGTGTAAAATTAAAGTTCTACAAGTAAAAGTGTCAAATTTCTATGAAATTAGAATATGAGTGGCCTTAAATGGTAATTAAACCATTAATATATTTAGTGGACAAAGATGGACATCATTAATGTAATTTATAAAGGTTAAAATTAAGGTTAAATTAGTAATTAAGTAAAATAAAACAAAAAGCAAATAAATGTGTCATCTTCCTTAATGCAATTTCACCACAACCCACTATGGCCGAATATCAAATAGGTCCTTAGCTTGCCCTATATTTCAATTATTTCACAAGTTCACCATGTATAATTTTCTATTTTTCAATTTAATCTTTAGTTGATAATTTTATAAAAAATCTTTTAACAAAGTTGTTTATCTAAGAACAACCATCCATTTCCTATCATCAAATTTAAAAAATCATGTATACTCATCCATGGAAAAACCCTAACAGTTTAATAGTTTCACAAATTAGTCCCAGGGCTAGCTAGATTAACCTACAATGATCCCGAAAACATAGAAATATTTAAAAGCGGGAAAAAAATCATACCAATTTAGCAAAGATAAAGGTGGCCGAATACCTACCTTATAAGAACAAGAAGTTTTGGTGGTATTTTGATGAAATGAAGAAGATGAAAGCATTTTACTTATTTTTAATTATCATTTAGTTACCAATTTACTTAAGCAATCTTTAAAAGTTTTTAAAATTACACAAAATGCCAAGCCATCATATTCCACTATCTTATTTATGGTTTAATTACCATATATGGACTTCCACTTTAAAGTTCTATAGCTGTTTAATACCTTTAGCCTATAGAGCTCCACTTTTACACTTTACGCAATTTAATCCATTTTATCAAATTGAGCATGTAAATGGTAAAATTTCTTAACAAAATTTTTATACGGTAATACTATCATGCTGTAGGCAATAAAATAATAATAAAATAAATTTTCTGACTTCAGATTTGTGGTCCCAAAACCACTATTTCAGTTTCACTAAAAATGGGCTGTAACAACTTTCCCCTTAAAGGGAGTTTCATCCTCGAAAATCTTACCAGAAAAGAGGTTCGGATATTGTTTTCTCATAGCTGCCTTAGGTTCCCAGTGGCTTGTTCTATTCTGTGTCATTGCTAGAGAAATTTTACTAAAGCTATGTTCTTGTTTCTCAATTGTTTCACCTCTCGTTCTAGAATTTTGATTGGTTCCTCACTATACGACATATCAGGCTGAATCTCGACATCCATCGAGGAGATAACATGTGAAGGGTTAGATTGGTACCATCATAGCATAGACACGTGAAATACATTATTAATCTTTTCCAATTCTGACGGTAAAGCTAATCGACACGCGACAGGTCCGATTCTTTCAGTAATCTTATACAGCCCAATAAACCATGGAGCTAGTTTCCCTTTGCGATTGAATTGAAGAACTTTCTTTTAGGGTGATACTTTCAAGAATACTTTGTCACCAACTTGAAATTCTATATCTTTACGTTTAAGATCCGCATAAGATTTCTGACGATCTGAAGCTGTTTTCAGACTACCTCAGGTCACTTTTACTTTTTCTTCAGTCTCACGAATCAAATCAACCCCGTGTATCTTTTTCTCACTGAGCTCAGTCCAGTATAACGGAGTTCGGCATTTACGACCATACAAAGCCTCGTACGGTGCCATTTTTATGCTCAATTGAAAACTGTTGTTATACACAAATTCAACCAACAGTAAATATTTCTCCTAGTTGCTTTCAAACTCTAAAACATAGCAACAAAGCATATCTTCGAGAATCTAAATTACTCGTTTGGACTAACCATTAGCCTGAGGGAGAAATACAGTGCTAAAATTCAACCGCGTACCAGTAGCTTCCTATAACTTTTTCTAGAATTGTGATGTAAATCGTGGATCTTTATCCAAAATAATAGAAATTGGCATCCCACGCAATCTGACAATATCAGAAACATATAACTCAGCTAATCTCTTAAGGAAGAAATTCGTACGTATCGAAATAAAAGGTGCTGACTTCGTCAAACGATCAATGACAACCTAAATGACATCTTTCTTTCTTAGAGATAAGGGTAAACCCGATACAAAGCCAATAGTAACCCGATCCCATTTCCAGTCCAGTATCATCATTGGCTGTAACAATCTAGAAGGTACCTGATGTTCAACTTTAACTTTCTGACATACAAAAAATCTAGATACAATGTCAGAAATCCCCGGCCACCAGTACATCTATTTTAAGTCACTGTACATTTTATTACTCCCCGTATAAACAGATAAGCTACTACTATGAGCCTCGTACAAGATTCTCTGAATGAGCTCTGGATTCTTCGGTACAAAAATTCTACCTCTGAACAATAAGCAATCATTAGTTCGTATTTGAAATTCTTAATCAGAAGTTGACTTACACTGTTAGCTAACAACTCAACATCACATTTCTGAGCTTCGTAGATCTGTTGTAGAAACATCAGTCTAGCTTTCAACTCAGCCAAGATCGAACCATCGTCAGATAATGTCAGTTTTGTGTTCATCGCTCGTAGAGCAAATAAAGGCTTTCTACTTAAAGCGTCAGCAACTACATTCCCTTTTCCCGGACGATAATCAATGATCAACTCGTAATCTTTTAATAGTTTGAGCCATCTATGTTGTATCAAATTCAAATCTTTCTGTAACATTAGATACTTCAAACTTCTTTGATCGGTAAATATATGATATTTTTTTCAGTACAAATGGTGTCACCAAATTTTCAATGCAAACATAATAGCTGCTAACTCTAGGTCATGTGTCAGATAGTTCTTTTCATGCGGCTTTAACTGCTGGAAGTATAAGCTATTACTTTGCCTTCCTACATGAAAACACTGCCTAAACCATTTAAAGATGCATTACTGAAAATCATAAACTCTTTACCCGATTTAGGTTGAACAAAAATTGGTGCCCCGAGTAACAATGCTTTAAACTGATTAAAACTTTGTTGACATTTTTCGAACCATTCAAATTTCACATCCTTTTGTAAGAATAGCGTCATCGGTGTAGGTATCATCGAAAACCCTTTAACAAACCTTCGGTAATAACTAGCTAATCCCAGAAAACTGCTGACTTCAGATATGTTCCTCGGTGGTTTCCAGTCAACAACTACTGAAATTTTACTCGGATCAACTCTGATGCCTTCAACTGATACTGTATGTCCCAGAAAATTGATTTTTCAGAGCAAAAACTCACATTTGCTGAATTTAGCAAAAAAATATTTATCACAAAAAGTTTACAACACAGTTCACAAATGTTTAGCATGCTCAGACTCATCTCGTGAATATATCATAATGTCATCAATAAATACCATAACAAATCTGTGTAAATACGGTATAAAGATTTTGTTCATCAAATGCATAAATATTGCTGCTGGATTAGTTAAACCAAATGGCATTACGAGAAAATCATAATGTCTGTACCTGGTTCTAAATGCAGTTTTCGACACATTCGAATCTTTCACGCGTAGCTGATAGTAACCAGAACGAAGATCAATCTTTGAGAATACTACGGCCCTTTTCAACTGATCAAACAGATCATCAATTCAAGGTAGTGGATACTTGTTCTTGATTGTAACCTTGTTGAGCTGACGGTAGTCTATAAATGTAACACCCCTAACTTGTATCCGTCTCCAGACTAGGGTCACGAGGCATTACTGAACAAAAACATAATTCCGAACATTCACATATTCATATATATATAAAGCACATGGCTAATTAAATGTTAAACATTCATTATTAATCATATTGCATATACGAATCATACCTCAAAATTTAACCGAACCCATACCATGCGTATAATCATATTTTCAAACCAAAAAACACACTTCAAAGCCATACAACATATGCCTTATAAAAACATAGCACGAATCATATGGTCATCACCTTAATGATATTCGAATACTTTAAAAAAAACAAATAAACATTATACTTCTTAACTCTATACATGCGCATATTAAACCAAATAATATTATCATAAAGCATTTATTCATTAGCAAGTATATAGATACACATACACTTTCATTCAAATACACTAACATATACATATATATATACATATAATTAACATCTTGCTATAATTCATATAATTCCCGTAGATACTATTACATAAATCACTATTCATTTGGTAATTTATCTTTGTTTCACTTACAATCCCTATTAAACAAATAATCTCAATAATTAATCTTTATTTAACTTTATTAACCATACCTATATCATTATACAATTAACCACTTTAAGTAGATATACACTTTCTATGCAAATCGAACCAAATAAAGTTATGCGTATTCGAACATACACATAATTTATAAACATTTTTAAACTATCAATAACCAACCAAGTTCACTAATCTATTACATAAATCACTATTCATTTGGTAATTTATCTTTGTTTCACTTACAATCCCTATTAAACAAATAATCTCAATAAATAATCTTTATTTAACTTTATTAACCATACCTATATCATTATACAATTAACCACTTTAAGTAGATATACACTTTCTATGCAAACCGAACCAAATAAAGCTATGTGTATTCGAACATACACATAATTTATTAAGATTTTAAAACTATCAATAACCAACCAAGTTCACTAATCATTTTCAAGCTATTTCCAAAACATAAAACACCAATCACATATACTTTTCATTCATTTCACATAATGTTAAAATCAAAACAAAATAAACCATTGCCAAACATAACCACATCCAAACTTTGAAGTTAAGCCATATTCGCATGGCTAAGTTTATAGATATCTAAGGTTGAACAAAATTCATATTAGCCTATACATTCTATAAGTTCAAAAATAAACTTTTAAAAGTACCAAAAGTTGACGATAGTGTGGATGACTTCAATAACGATCCCCGAGCTCGTGACTTACAACCAAAATCTATAAAACAAAGTAACAAAAACACACAGTGTAAGCTAATTTAGCTTAGTAAGCCTTAAGAAAATTAAACAACTCAAATAAATAATCAAATCATTTCATACAAGCTGAATTGTACCATTAAAGATATACTTTAACTCAAATAAGTTAACTTGGCCGAATATTCAAGGTCATTTATAACACCACATAAATACTTACCTATATAACCGAATATATATGAAATCCAATATATCATCCCATAAAAACTTACCTATATGGCCAAATTCACAAGATTCATTATATTATTTCATATGGTTGAATATATAAGTTCAATATATCATCACATGTAACATAATGTTCAAGTTCAAATAAACATCTCATATGGCCGAATATAAGCTCACATGTAATCGAATACACAAGTTCTGTAACACCCCAACCCGCCCCGAACGTTATGGTCGGATCCAGCGTGTCACATTGAAGTGTTTTAACTAAAACCTTGTTTTCATTGAAAACCCTTCTTTAAATTTGAAAACCTTAATTACTTTGTAAAGTCTCTTTTTAGTTGCGGAAGCATTATTTAAAACATATGATTTATGAAAACTTGTCATTTAAAAATTGAGTTGCGAAAACATAGTATTCAATAAAAACAGTGAAGGTTTAGGAACCATTGTTCAAAAATAAATATAAAACATAAAAATGATAGTCCTAATTTGGAACAGTAACCAGAGGAAAGGCCTTATTACAATCCGGTCTAAAATAACTTAATAAACTAGAAACTATATAAAAAACATGTCCAGGCCGTCTTGCTAGCTGGCCACCTCAGAGTCCCTCCATCCGTCGAACCTCCTACTGGCAATTAGTTGAGAAAAATAAAAGAGGGGGTGAGTTTTCGAAAACTCAATGTGTACAACTCTCAAAGAGTCCTAAGCAAACATCAATCACCATAATGTCATACATGCAATGCTGTGCAGCCCACCCCAACATTCCAACCGCTATACACCAACTCTGTCCCCCGGTACACATCATGTGGGGATATAAATATCAACCCACCCATCCGATAGACATCAATGGTGGCCCGGTTGCGGTACTACCTTCATTGCAGCAAGCTGCTAATCACATATTGGGCTTAATAGCCGTCGGTGGATCCACGGTTGTCAAGCAACCATGCGACCTCATATACTTCCTCTGTTCCGTAATTCCCAACCCATATGCAACCTGAACAGAATATCATATGAATGCAGCAGACATACATGTAACATTTGTAAATCTTACCTTCAACACATAGGGGTATTTTGGTCATTTTTTGCCCTTAGGGGCATTTCGATAATTTCTCTTTATTATGGGTTTATTACTTACCTTGGCCCGTTAACAAGTCCTCGTTGGCTAAAGTGAAAAAATACTATGCACCAGGTAGGATTCCAGAGAAGAGGAGGTGAGTCATTAAGACCGCTTAAGTACCAAGCTCTCCCTAGATCCAATCCTAGACATGCATATACCCATTGCCTTACCTTAACCTTATGACTCGTCCACGGTCGCAATTAATTAATTAAGTTTTATGCCCGTTTAAGAAGTTTCAGATACTAAGCCCAAAACCCTTTACAAATCCCAAACAAGTCTACATACATGCATATGGCCCACTAGACCCAATCTCATTCATATGACCCATTTGGCCCAAATCACATTCGTATGGCCCATTAGACCTAAATCACATTCATAGTCATGCTTTCATACAATTTCTCATCACTTAGTATCAAGTTGCCAATTTTGCCTATCATGGGCCCTACAGCCCATCGGCCCATTTAGCCCATTCTGGCCGGGTTGGCCAATACATGGCCCAAGTCCATGGTATCGCCCATGGGCCTCTAATAAATAATCAGTTTGCCCTTACGAGTGTTCGCGCACTCGCAGGCCTATTGTACCCAAAATTTTAGCTTTTCGGCATTTCAGGATTTGCTGATCTACTGTGTGTGTGCAGTGTATGTACACCCCTGGTAATAAAGCATGCTGCAATCTCCTTAGCCACGAACCTACAATCGATGCCACTCAATGACTAATCACACATACTTATCGAATACTTTTACCAAAAGCCGAAATCTCACCTTAACCTTACCTAAAACGCCAAGCCTTAATAGCTTTTCTTTGATCACTAATCACGAGTACTTCACAGATCTGCATTAACCTTTATCGTTAAAAAAAAACATAATGGGTGACTTGTATCCAACATAAGTCACCCTTCCCTACCAAGGCCCATTCGGCCAATCCTTACCAAAGTGAAGAACACTCCCCAAAGTCGCAACACCTAAGGAACAATTCGTCAGAGATCCAAAAGACTGAGATTCAATGCTAATCCCCTACGAAAACCGATTTAGCAAGAGTAAGGGATAGGAGTAATCGATACTAGCAAAAACCGATTGAAAGAGCAAGTACATACACTAGAATCAGCCAAAGTAGAGGGAATAGTTGCGGCACAGAAGGTATTCAGCTTTTGAGATTTGTATGGTGAAAAAGGTTATTCAGCACAAAGAGGAAGAGAAGAAGGAATTGACTAAACCAAAGGTGAGTCAAAAGAGAATTGAGAAGAGAATGGAAAGCAAAGAGCAAGGAATTTAGCTTCTGAGCACTTAGACTGAAAAGTGTTTCGGCAACACAAAATGAAGAATTCGGCTAAAGGAGGGGAAATAGTTTCGGCACCTACATATATAATAGCTGGATTTCCTATCCCTAACTTCCCAAATTGGCTCCACCTCTCTTCACATCTCTCATCCCCTAATTTTTCTCCCTGATAACTCCTTAATCCCTTCCTTAAATTTCTCCTCTTATCACTCCCTATAGAGTTCATATCCAATGTCACTACTGACCATCTATAGGGCAAAAATAAATCCTCCTTTTGAGCAAGGAGGGATTTGAACCCCAAACCTCCTTGCCATGCATGTGGCGCCACTTGCCACTCCAACACAAGGCTTTTTGTGTCCAAATCCTCCTTCATTTATTTAAAAACCAACCCACTAGCCAACAAGGTTCTTTTGGTTAATAAACTATAATTTCCTTCACCCCTAAGTTCCAAAACTAACCTAGGCCTAGTAACACATAATTAGCACTTAACTAGGAATATTAAACATACATTTTATCAAACCAAAATAATAAGAAAGTTTGAGATTTTGGGGCGTTACAACTCTACCCCTTTAAAAAAATTTCGTCCTCAAAATAAAGCACTTTGACTAAAGGAATGAACTTCCTTCTCAGTACCCTAAAGTCACGTCCAATTATTTGTATGGGCTCCTCCTCAAAAGTTAGGTCTAGCCTAACCTCGATTTCCTCAACCGCCACAACCTGTGAAGGATCCAAGTGATACTGTCTTAGCATGGAAACATGAAACTCGTCATGAATTTGGCTCAGTTTAGAAGGTAATTCCAGCTGATAAGCGACTGGCCCAATCCGCCTTACAACCCGATATGGCCCAATGAACCTTGGGCTTAGCTTCCCCTTCCGTCCAAACCTTAACACCTTCTTCCACGGAGAGACCTTAAGAAAAACTAAGTCCCCCACTGCATACTCTATCTCTTGACGCTTAAGGCCAGCATATGACTTCTGCCTATCCAAGGCCTTCTTCAACCTATCCCGAATCAATTATACCTTATCCTCAGTATCTGCTACTAACTCAGGGCCCAAAACTCTTCGTTTGCCCAATTTCGTCCAACATGTTGGAGTTCGACACCTTCGTCCATACAGTGCTTCATACGGAGCCATCCTAATACTCGCTTGATAACTATTATTGTACGCGAATTCGGCTAATAGTAAATAGTCTTCCCAACTACCTCGGAACTCAATTACACACGCTCTCAACATATCTTCCAAAACTTGGATCACCCTCTCCGACTGTCTATCAGTTTGAGGGTGGAATGCCGTACTGAAGTTCAACCTAGTACCCAACGCCTCGTGCAGCTTCTTCCAAAATTGTGAAGTAAAACGTGGATCCCTATCAAATATTATGGAAACTAGCACTCCATGCATTCTTACAATCTCTACCACATACAACCTAACCAGCTTTAGTAACGAGTAATCAGTACGGACCGATATAAAATGGGCAGACTTAGTTAACTGATCCACTATAACCCGTATTGAGTCTTTCTTAGTAGGCGTCAAGGGTAGCCCACTAACAAAGTCCATAGTAATCCTTTCCCACTTCCAGAGTGGAATCTTTACTAGCTAAATCCTGAAGGCAACTGATGCTCCCGCTTCACCTTTTGACAAACCAAGCAATTTACTTACGAACTCCATAACCTCGCACTTAAGTCCAGGCCGCCAATAAAGCTCACGTAAATTCCGATACATCTTATTTCCACCAGGATGCATAGCATAGAGACTGCTATGTGCTTCCCGCGGAATAGACTGCCTTAGATCATCGTCCTTTGGTATACACATTCTTCCATGGAAACACAACACTCTTTCACTATTTGTCCCAAAGTCTAACGTCTCCCTATTCTCTACTTGTCTAAAACGAGCACCCAAAGTCTCATCCACTAATTGCTTACTCCTTATCTGCTAAACCCACACCGACTTTACTTGAAGCTCAGCTAACAAGCTACCAACATCCAACAAACTTAAAGGGGTGATCATAGCCCTCAAGTCCGACATAACCTTACGACTCAACGCGTCAGCTACCACATTTGCTTTGCCAGGGTGGTATTCAATCGTACAATCATAATCCTTCAATAATTCGACCCACTTGCGCTGCCTCAGGTTTAACTCCTTTTGGGTGAGGAGGTACTTCAAACTCTTATGGTCTGAATAAATTATGCACCTCTCTCCGTATAAATAATAACTCCATATTTTTAGCGTGAAGAGCACCGCGGCTAGCTCCAAGTCATGGGTTGGGTAATTCACCTCGTGAGTCTTAAGTTGCCATGACGCATACGCAACAACCTTTCCTTCTTGCATCAATACACAACCCAAGCCCACATGTGATGCGTCACTAAAAACCGTAAACTCTTTCCTAGGCTCTGGCTGAATCAACACAGGGGCCTTAGTTAAGACCTTCTTAAGCTTTACAAAACTATCTTGCTGCTTGTCCGTCCATTCAAAAGGTACCCCCTTCCTCAACAACTTAGTTAATGGTGCAGCAATTAATGAAAAGCCTTCAACAAACCGCCTATAGTACCCTACCAAGCCCAGAAAACTTCAGATTTTCGACACTGACTTGGGTGTTTTCCAGTCTAACACTGCTTCAATTTTTCGGGATCCACCTTAATGCCCTTAGCTAACACCACATGCCCTAGAAAGGTAACCTCTTTTAGCTAAAATTCACACTTACTGAATTTGGAATACAGTTGCTTCTCCCTCAAAGTATGCAACACAATCCTTAAGTGTGCATCATGCTCATCCTCATCTCTTGAGTACACTAAAATGTCGTCTATAAAAACTACCACGAACCGATCCAGGTAGGGTTGAAAGACCCGATTCATGAGATTCATGAAAGTGACAGGTACGTTCGTTAGCCCGAATGGCATCACCAAGAATTCGTAGTGCCCATAACGAGTTTTGAAAGTCATCTTATAAACATCCACCTCCTTAACCTTCAATTGGTGATACCTCGGACGCAGATCAATCTTTGAGAAAATGGAAGCTCCCCTAAATTGATCAAAAAGGTCATCGATTCTCAGCAGAGGGTACTTGTTTTTAATAGTTAACTTGTTCAACTGCCGATAGTCGATGCACATTCACAACTTCCCATTTTTCTTCCTTACGAATAACACCGGTGCTCCCCACAGAGACCCACTTGGTCGGATGAACTCTCGATCCAACAATTCCTGAATCTGTGCCTTAAGTTCTATGAACTCCTTCGGTGCCATCCGATAAGGGGCGATGGGCACCGGAGCCGTACCAGGTAATAACTCGATTCCAAATTCCATTTCTCTGCTGGGCTACAACCCTGGCAGCTCCTTAGGAAAAACATCAGGAAATTCCTTAACTGTCCTCAACTCCTTAATAGTAGGGCTCACAACCTCCGTATCGCTAATATAAGCCAAATGGGCTTCGCATCCCTTTTGTACCAACTTCTCAGCCCTTAATGCTGAATTGACATTCGACAGATAATTTTAGTGTTCCCTAATCACCACCACCTCCTTATCCTTCATCGTTCTTAACACCATTCACTTTGCAGCGCAATCCAAGGTGGGTCAGTGTTTCACTAGCCAATCCATATGCAAGATTAAATCAAGCTCGCTAAACGGCAGTTCCATCAAATCCACTAAAAAGGTAACCCTTTGGACTACTAAGGGTACAACCCTAAACAACTTATTCACTCCCACTGACTGACCTAACAGACTTATCATAGTAATCTCATTCGCAGTAATTTCAAACATGTCACCCAAAGGTTCAGTCATATTACATGCAACATATTAATGCGTCGATCCAATAGCAATCAATGCAGTGCAAGGTAACTCATGTATAAAGAACATACCCGTTATCACATCCGAGGCATCCCAATCTTCTCGGCGACGAGCAGCATAAACCAAAGCTGGCTGTCTTGCCTCAGCATGGCTTGTATTTTTGATTGCTGCTCTAAATTCACGTCTATTGACGTTATCGCCCCTAGCCTGCCCTCGGCCCCTTGGCGACAGCTGACCACCTCTTGGTAGCTAAACACCACCTCGGCCCACGCCTGGCACCTAAACTGGCATTCTAGGGCAGTTCTTAATCCTATGCTCCATAGATCCACAAGCTAGACAAGGTCTCGTCCTTTTCCAACACTCGCCTACATGACCTTTCCCACAATCAGTACAAGGTGGCACCATTGGATTAACAGTAGGGGCCCTGCTCTAACTGGCCCGTTAACTCTGGCCCGAGCCCTAGGCCTCTTTCCCACACCAAGAGTCTCAGCATCCCTTTTATTCTTACTTATTTCTTTTTCCCAATTTAAGCGCTCAGTGCGCTTTACCTCCTCCTCTATCTTTTCTTTCTCAACCAACTCCGAGAAAACTCGCTCCCTTTGTGAGCTATCAATACTCTGAGGCTATCCCTAAGACCATCCTCAAACCTAACATAATACTCATATTCCGTTGCCACCATAGCTCTTGCATACCTACTAAGGCGTAGAAATTCCTCCTCATACTCCGCCACAGATTTGTTTCCTTGAGTCAGGTTTAGAAACTCCTTCCTTCTAGCATACATACAACTCGCACCCACATACTTTCCTTGAAACGCAGTTTTGAAAAACTTCCAAGTGACCTGCTGAGGTTGGGTACCCTCTTTCACCGTCAGCCACCACTAGTAAGCTTCTTCCCTAAGTACTGACACTGCCCCTTTCAACTTTTGTTCGGGTGAATAGTCCAAGTCTTCCATTATTCTTTCAGTGGTCTCCAATGAGTATTCAGCCATGTTAGGAGCCACCCTAGCCACGTCATTGAAGATCTCAACCCCATTTGATCGAAGCCACTCTGAAATGGACCCCCAATTTCCCATGCCATTATTGGGCCTCGCGACCCTTTCCAAAATCCTCAGCATTGCCTGCGACAATGCATCTTTCAAGGAAAGGGTCGATCATACGGTCCAGTCCTAGCCACGGGTGAGGCCGGAGCCTCTTCTACCCCAATATTGGGTATATGGCTTGATGCCGACGATTCAGCCCTAACACTTCCGCAGCCACGGCCACGGCCTCTTGCACCTCTTCTAGCAGTCATCGTTGATTCATGTATTATTTGGATTAGAAAATTTATGAAGTTTTAGTTAGTTTCTATAATTAAACTGATGTTTTATGAAAGTATTAAAAAGAAGGTTGTTTTCAAAAATCCTCTATAGTTTCAAGGTCCTACGGCTTCAGTTTCAATCTAAAATCCTTAGTATAATCATCTAAAGTAGCCCACTAACTATCTATAGTATATCAAATTAAACAAGCTTAATAGTAAACGAACTTACTTGGCTCAATGTCGGAGGCTCGGTGTGCCGCACAGCAAGATTTTCCTTTCAAAACATTGTGATCAAAATTTTTTTAAAGAAAATAAAACCCAAATAATAAGGCCCACTTCACAGCCTGAGTTTTGTAACTTGGGCTCTGATACCACTAAATGTAACACCCCAACCCAGCCCGAACGTTATGGCCGGATCCAGCGTGTCACATTGAAGTGTTTTAGCAAAAACCTTGTTTTCATTAAAAACCTTAATTACTTTGTAAAGTCTCTTTTCAGTTACAGAAGCTTTATTTAAAATATATGATTTATGAAAACTTGTCATTTAAAAATTGAGTTGCGAAAACGTAGTATTCAATAAAAACAGTTAAGGTTTAGGAACCCTTGTTCAAAAATAAATATAAAACATAAAAATGATAGTCCTAATTTGGATTAGTAACCAGAGGAAAAGCCTTATTACAATCCGAGGTCTGAAATAACTTAATAAACTAGAAACTATATAAAAAACATGTCCAGGTCGTCTTGCTAGCTGGCCACCTCAGAGTCCCTCCATCCGTAGAACCTCCTACTGGCCATCACCTGAGAAAAATAAAAGAGGGGGTGAGTTTTGGAAAACTCAATGTGTACAACCCTCAAAGAGTCCTAAGCAAACATCAATCACCATAATGTCATACATGCAATGCTGTGCAACCCACCCCAACATTCCAACCACTATACACCAACTCTGTCCCCCGGTACACATCATGCGGAGATACAAATATCAACCCACCCATCCGATACACATCAATGGTAGCTCGATTGCGGTACAACCTTCATTGCAGCAAGCTGTTAATCACTTATTAGGCTTAATAGCCGTCGGTGGATCCACGGTTGTCAAGCAACCATGTGATCCTCATATACTTCCTCCGTTCCGTAATTCCCAACCCATATTCAACCTAAACAGAATATCATATGAATGCAGCAGACATACATGTAACATTCATAAATCTTACCTTCAACACATAGGGGTATTTTAGTCATTTTTTACCCTTAGGGGAATTTTGATAATTTCTTTTTATTATGGGTTTATTACTTACCTTGGCCCGTTAACAAGTCCTCGTTTGCTAAAGTGAACAGATACTATGCACCAGGTAGGATTCCAGAGAAGAGGAGGTGAGTCATTAAGTCTGCTTAAGTACCAAGCTCTCCCTAGATCCAATCATAGACATGCATATACCCGTTGCCTCACCTTAACCTTATGACTCGTCCACGGTCGCAACTAATTAATTAAGTTTTATGTCCGTTTAAGCAGTTTCAGATACTAAGCCCAAAAACCCTTACAAAGCCCAAACAAGTCTACATTGTAACACCCCTTACCCATGTTCTAAGCCAGAACAAGGTACGGAATATTACAGATCATGAAAACATGAATTCACACATTTACCTGATCTTACGTAATTAATTCCTCTAGCTTGAACAAAAATAGATAACATTAACAGATATACATAAGTACAAGTAAATTATCAAATTTTGAAAAGTTATATTTTAAAACAAATTAATTATGGCACATAACAAAATGATTCAGTCCTCTATACATGCCATAATTCCAAAATAGTGTTTACAGAATACCAAAAAGTATTGGTAGTGTGGATGGGTCTTCGATGATCTCCAAATCTCCAGCTGGCTTAGTAATTCTATAAGATAAGAAAAAGAAGAGAAGGTAAGCATATAGCTTAGTAAGTAAGTACGAAATTGATATTCAATTTATCAAAGTAAAACAATCATACTAGTATATAATCACATATTTAGGACAGGCTATTTTTTGGAGTCCTGGTTTTAAAAAAAAAATATCTTGACCTACAAAACTCGAAATCCAATTCCGTAAATTTTGCCTGAAACTATACTCATATGTCTACTTACTAATTATTTTCTAGAATTTTTTGGTTAGGTCAATTAGTACAGTTTATTAGTTAAAGTCTCCCCTATTTTAGGGTTCAACTACTTTGACCCCTGTGCACTACGAACCAAATTTTTCCCTGTACAGAATTCCAATGACCATTCCGTTTGTTTCACCAAAAATAGATTCAATAAGGAATCCATGAATGTAAATTATGACTCTTAATAATTTTTTTTAAAATTTATGGTGAATTTCTAAAGTCAGAATAGGGGATCTCAAATTCATTCAGACCCTGTTACAAAAGAATTCAAATATCACACAATCAAGAATTCAAATATCACACAATATAGAATTCTTTTGCTTCCCCTGTTTCTTTTATGTGAAAATAGACTTATTAAGCTTTATTTTCATATATAATTTTCATTTTTATTCAACTTCCACGACTTTTGGTAGATTTTAAAATCATGTAACAGTTGCTGTCCGACACTGTTTTATTTCTAACATTCACTCTTTCATAATTTCACCTAGTCCTTTTTGTTATATCGGAATTCACTCAATTATCGAGCACATAGCTCCTAACTTTTCATAAACATAAATTTGCACATATCCACCTTATAATAACTTTCACATATTACCACTTTATCGATTTTCCCCGTTGAACTGAATAGAAAAATAACAAATATACCATTGTTTACACATATTTCCCCTTTTTACACTTATAGCCGAAGCTATTTGATACACATAGTAGCTTGCACTTAGTACTATACATGCGACCAACAATCCCGTACACGTAGTAGCCTGCACTTAGTACTACACACGTGACCTCACCACCTGATACATGTAGTAGCCTGCACTTAGTACTACACACGTGATCGAAGTCATTGAGTACGCATAGTAGTCTGCACTTAGTACTACACACGTGTATTCACAATGGGTCATTCGTATTGTTCCTGTTCCGAGGGTTCAACTGGAAAATCTTTCCTTTTTCACCGTTAACACTTATTCATAATCTAATTATATTTGCAAGTTTCCATCATTTAATCATTCTATGGACAGTCACCAATTCATATGATAACAACATAAAATAACATAAAAAAATTAATAAATTATTCATGTACAAACTTACCTCAGTGCAAACTTTAGAAATGTTATAATTTAGTCCGAAAGCTTTTCTTTTCCCCGATCATGATCGATTCCACGTCTTTCTTGATCTATAACAACACATTTAGCTCATTTAACACTCATACTATTTATTTCAATCCAAAAATCACATTATGGAAAAACTATGTTTTTGCCCCCTAACTTTTACAAAATTATGATTTTCCCCTAGGCTCGAAAATTTAATTTCAGCCCTTATTCTTATGTTTTATGACAGGCTAAACATTTTTTTCTTTTATGGAAACATCAAATTCTCACTCTAACATGTACTTATGAACATTAGGTATTTTTACCGATTAAGCCCTTTTACTCGTTTTCACTCAAAACCGAGTAGCACAAGTTGTCTAACATAATTTAAAACCTCATATTCTATCATAAAACACCAAAATAAACAAATTTCACATATGGGTATTTTTCCAAATATGAACCTTAGGTTGAATAATTGCTAACATAAGCTAAATCGAGCTACCAGGATTTCAAAAACATAAAAATCATTAAAAATGAGGCTTGAAATCACTTACTATGAAGCTTGAAAATTGAAGAAACCCTAGCTATAGAGGAGAGCAAAATTTGGCAGCAACTAATTGAGAAGATGACCATTTTTGTGTTATTTTTCCGATTTTATTTCATTTAATATACAAATGACCAAAATGCCATTACTACTGAACTTTCCAAAAATTCCACCCATGTCCAATTTTTTGTCCATAAACTTAGAAATTGGTCAAATTGCTATTTAAGACCTCTTAATTAATATTCCAAAGATATTTCATACTAAAAACTTCTAGAACACAAGTTTTGTAAATTATTCGATTTAGTCCCTAATCTCAACTTAAGCGCTTAATGCATAGAATTTCATCACGAAATTTTCACTCAATCATGAAATCATATCATAAACCTCAAAATAATTATAAAAAAATTATTTCTATCTCAGATTTGTCGTCACAAAACCACTATTCTGATTAGGCCCTAATTCGGGTTGTCACAATTCTCCCCCCCTTTAGGGATTTTCGTCTCCGAAAATCTTACCGGTAAAGAGGTTTGGGTACTGTTTCCTCATAGCTTCCTTAGGTTCCCACGTAGCCTCTTCTATTCCATGTCTGTGCCACAATACTTTCACTAAGGCTATACTTTTATTTCTCAACTGTTTAATTTCCTGAGCCAAAATCTTTATTGGTTCCTCCTCATAGGTCATATCTGGTCGAATTTCAATTTCTGTTAGAGGATTCACATGTGAAGGATCAGAACGGTAAAGTCACAGCATCGACACATGAAACATATTATGAATCTTTTCCAACTCAGTTGGCAAGGTTAGCCAATAAGCCACTGGTCCAACTCTTTCAATAACCTTATAAGGCCCAATGAAATGCGGACTCAACTTGCCTTTCGGCCAAACCTTAAAATTTTCTTCCACGGAGATATCTTTAGAAAAACTTTATCACCCACTTGGAACTCGATCTCTTTTCTCTTCAAATCCGCATATGACTTTTGTCGATCTGAAGCAGCTTTCAGACAATCACGAATCACTTTCACTTTCTCTTCAGTTTCTCTAATCAAGTCAACTCCGTGAATCTGTTTCTCACTGAGCTCGGTCCAATACAAAGGATTCCGACACTTGCGACCATACAATGCTTCATACGGTGCCATCTGTATGCTTTATTGAAAACTGTTGTTGTAGGCAAATTTGACCAAGGATAAATATTTCTCCCAACTGCCCTGAAATTCTAAAACACAACATCGGAGCATATTCTCGAGTACCTGAATTACTCTTTTGGATTGACCGTCAGTTTGTGGATGAAATGTGGTACTGAAATTAAATTTCGTACCCAAAGCTTCTTGCAACTTTTTCCAAAACCTCGAAGTAAATCTCGGATCTTTATTCGAAATAATAGACATAGGTACTCCGTGTAATTTCACAATTTCAAAAATATATAATTCAGCCAACTTATCAAGGGAATAATCTAAACATACCGAAATAAAATGAGCTGATTTAGTCAGTCTGTCAACTATTAACCAGATGGCATTTTTCCTTTTCGAAGTCAGAGGCAACCCTGCCACAAAATCCATCGTAATGCTGTCCCATTTCCACTCGGGAATCATCACTGGTTGAAGTAAACCTGAAGGTACTTGGTCTTTAGCTTTCACTTGCTGGCAAATCAAACATTTTGCTACAAACTCAGAGATATCTCTCTTCATATCATTCCACCAATATATTTTCTTCAGGTCGTTGTACATTTTCGTACTACCAGGATGAACTTGCAAACAACCACTGTGTGCCTCATGTAAAATCTTCTGAATCAACTTAGCATCTTTCGGTACACATACTCGATCATGGAACATTAAGCAATCCTCTAGTCCGATTCGAAAATCTAAGTTACAATCCAATTCACATTGAGCTCTCTTGGCTCGTAATTCACTGTCATTTTTCTAAGCTTCACAAATTTGCTGAAGAAATAGCGGCCTAACTCTTAACTCGGCTAAAATCAAACCATCATCAAACATAGCCAAATCTATACCCATAGCTCTCAAAGCAAACAAAAATTTTCTACTCAGGGCATCTGCGACTACATTCGCTTTCCCGAGATGATAATCAATTATTAATTCATAATCCTTTAATAAATTCAAGCCATCTCCGTTGTAGTAAATTCAAATCTTTTTGATTCATCAAATATTTCAAACTTTTGTGATCAGTAAAGATTTGACATTTCTCACCGTATAAATAATGACGCCAAATCTTTAAAGCAAAGACGATGGCGGCCAACTCTAAATCATGTGTCGGGTAATTCTTCTCGTGTGGTTTTAACTGTCTTGAGGCATAAGCTACTACTTTACCTTCTTGCATTAAAACACAACCAAGACCAATTGATGACGCGTCACTATAGATCACAAATTCTTTCCCCGACTCGGGTTGCACTAACACTGGTGCTTTGGTGAACCGCTCTTTCAACTTCTCAAAACTTTGTTGACACTCTTCAGTCTAATTAAACTTAACATTCTTTTGCAACAACTTAGTCATAGGAGAGGCGATCATCGAAAATCCCTTGACAAAGCGTCTATAATATCCAGCTAAGCCGAAAAAGCTTCTAACCTCAGATACATCCTTCGGCGGTTTCCAATTAACAATTACCGAAACTTTGCTCGGATCGACCTGAATACCATCACCCGAAACACATGTCCCAAAAATCTGACTTCATGAAGCCAAAATTCACTTTTACTAATTTAGCAAACAATTTCTTTTCTCTTAAAATCAGTAATAACATTCTTAAATGTTCAACATGCTTGGACTCGTTTCGAGAATAAATCAGGATATCATCTATGAACACAACCAAAAACCTATCCAAGTATGGCCGAAAGATTCGATTCATCAAATCCATAAAGATAGCCGGAGCATTGGTTAAACTGAAAGGCTTCACAAGGAATTCGTAGTGTCCATACCTCGTTCTGAAAGTAGTTTTTGGTACATCTAGATCTTTAACTCTCAACTGATAGTAACCGGATCTCAAATCAATCTTTAAAAACACTGTCGCCCCTTTTAACTGGTCAAACAAATCATCGATTCTCGGCAATGGATACCTGGTCTTTATGGTCACCTTGTTGAGCTGTCGATAGTAAATACAAAGTCTCATGGATCCATCCTTTTTCTTTACAAACAACATGAGGGCATCCTAGGGAGAGAAACTCGGTCTCACAAACCCCTTATCTGTTAACTCTTGCGACTGAGTTTTTAATTCTTTCAATTCAGGCGGAGCCATTCTGTATGGAGAGATCAAAATTGATGCAGTTTCAGGTAATAAATCAATAGCAAACTCTACCTCTCTGATCAGGGGCAACCCCGACAATTCTTCTAGAAATACATCCGGGAACTCACAGACTACCGGTACTGATTCAAGCTTCGACTCAGACATTTTGGTATTTAATACATAAGCAAGATAAGCTTCACACCCTTTTCGCATATATTGCTGAGCAGACATATACGAAATCACCATAGGCAATTTATTTGATTCATTTGTTTCCACCCGAAGAATTTCACCATTTTCACATTTCAACTCAAGAGTTTTCTGTCTGTAATTTACTCTGGCATCATGTAGTATCGACCAATCCATACCCAAAATGACATCAAACTCGTCAAATGGTAGCAACATTAGATTAGCCGGAAAACAGTGACCTTGAATCATTAAAGGGCAATTTTTGCAAACCTTATCTACTAACACATATTTGCCTAAAGGGTTTGACACTTTAATCAAAAATTCAGTAGATTCTACAGGCAAGCTCTTACTAGATACCAAATTCACACAAACATAAGAATGAGCAGATCCGGGATCAATCAATGCAATGACAATAGTATCATAAAGAGAAAATGTACCAGTGATCACATCAGGAGATGACGCCTCTTCCCGAGCACGTATGGCATAAGCTCTAGCAGGTACTCTAGCTTCCGGTCTCCCAGTTGATTCCTTTGTCACACTTCGACTGCTAGTTCCACTTTTAGTATTTCTTAGAGGTCTACCTCTTTAGCAGCACTAGTCTGTCTGGCACTCTGAAATTTTTCTTCTTCAACCCTTTTTGGGCAATCCTTAATATAATTTTCTCAGGAACCACATTTGAAACAAGCCCGGCTAATCGTCCAACACTCCCTGAAATGTTGTTTACCACAGTGCTGACACTCAGGTCTATTAGATCTCACATTATCTACACTTGCCATTGAAGTAGCTTGAGCTTTAGAACCCAAATATGATCTCCCACGATCTCGATACGAATGTCCAGTTGAAACAGTCAACCGAGGATTCATTTCTTTAGACTTCTTTGATTGAGATTGGAATGACTTACTCATTGGCCTCTTTCTTGCGTCTCTGGCTTCATTCACAGCTTTTCTCTTCTCGTTGCTCAATTTTTTAGCTTTACAAGCTCGATCGACCAATACCACAAACTCTTTCAACTCTAAAATCCCAACTAGTAGCTTGATGTCTTCATTTAGCCCATCCTCGAACCTCTTACACATAATAGCTTCGGTGGACACACACTCCTAGGCATACTTGCTGAGTTTGACAAATTCACGTTCATATTCTGCCATAGACATTCTACCTTGTTTCAGCTCAAGGAACTCTTTCTGTTTTTGATCAATGAACCGCTGGCTTATATACTTCTTTTTAAACTCCTCTTGGAAGAAATCCCATGTAACCCTTTCTATCAGAACCACAGATACTAATGTCTTCCACCAATGATATGCCGAATCCCTTAGTAAAGATATAGCACATTTCAAACATTCTTCAGGAGTGCAAGAAAGCTTATCGAATACTCTGATAGAATTTTCAAGCTAGAACTCTGCTTTCTTGGGATCATCATCTATATTAGCCCTAAATTCTTCAGCCCCTTACTTTCGAATTTTATCAACTGGGGGTTTGCTCAATCTTACCATTTCGGCACCTTGAGGAACTACGGGAACTGGTTGAGGAATAGGAGGGGGTGGAGGAGGCTGAGCATTCGAATTTGCCTGAACAAATTCTGCGTACCAATTACTCATCATATGGAGAAAGGCTTCCCAGGCCCCATCTCCCTGATCATGTGTCTTATGCCTGCTCTCAACTAGCGCAATCCCTTGTGCGGGAGCCGACGCATTACTTTCTACATCATCAGCTACAACTTGGTCGGGATCCATTTACTATATAAAAACACAATTTAAATTGTCAGGAGTCATCGCACTATCATAATATAATTATGGCATGTATAGATAGACTTCCACACACAGTACGTAAATTCGAGAACTGCCTAAACCTCAGCTCTGATACCAATAAATATAACACCCCTTACCCATGTTCTAAGCCGGAACAAGGTACGGAATATTACAGATCACAAAAACATGAATTCACACATTTACCTGATCTTACGTAATTAATTCCTCTAGCTTGAACAAAAATAGATAACATTAACAGATATACATAAGTACAAGTAAATTATCAAATTTTGAAAAGTTATATTTTAAAACAAATTAATTATGACAAATAAAAAAATGATTCAGTCCTCTATACATGCCATAATTCCAAAATAGTGTTTACAAAATACCAAAAAGTATTGATAGTGTGGATGGGTCTGCGATGATCTCCAAATCTTGAGCTGGCTTAGTAATTCTATAAGGCAAGAAAAAGAAAAGAAGGTAAGCATATAGCTTAGTAAGTAAGTACGAAATTGATATTCAATTTATCAAAGTAAAACAATCATACTAGTATATAATCACATATTCAGGACAGGCTATTTTTGGAGTCCCGGTTTTAAAAAAAATCATATCTCGAGATAAAAAAATTGAAATCCTATTCCGTAAATTTTTCCTGAAACTAGACTCATATGTCTACTTACTAATTGTTTTCTAGAATTTTTTGGTTGGGTCAATTAGTGCAGTTTATTAGTTAAAGTATTCCCTATTTTAGGGTTCGACTACTCTGACCCCTGTGCACTACGAACCAAATTTTTCCCTGTACAGAATTCCAACGACCATGCCGTTTGTTTCCCTTGCAAATAGACTCAGTAAGGTATCCATGCATGTAAAGTATGATCTTAATAATTGTTTTAAAATTTATGGTGAATTTCTAAATGCAGAACAGGGGATCTCAAATTCATTCAGACCCTGTTTCACAAGAATTCAAATATCACACAATATAGAATTCTTTTGCTTCCTCTGTTTCTTTTATATGAAAATAGACTCATTAAGATTTATTTTCATATATAATTTTCATTTTTATTCAACATCCACGATTTTTTGGTAGATTTTTAAAATCATGTAACTGCTGCTGTCCAACACTATTTTATTTCTAACATTCACTCTTGCATAATTTCACCTAGTCCTTTTTGTTATACCGGGATTCACTCAATTATCGAGCACATAGTCCTAACTTTTCATAAACATAAATTTGCACATATCCACCTTATAATAACTTTCACATATTACCACTTTATCGATTTTCCCCGTTGAACTGAACAGAAAAATAACAAATATACCATTGTTTACACATATTTCCCCTTTTCACACTTATAGCCAAAGTTATCTGATATGCATAGTAGCCTGCACTTAGTACTACACATGCGACCAACAATCCAGTACACGTAGTAGCCTGCACTTAGTACTATACACGTGACCTCACCACCTGATACACGTAGTAGCCTACACTTAGTACTACACACGTGATCGAAGTCATTGAGTACGCATAGTAGCCTACACTTAGTACTACACACATGTATTCACGATGGGTCATTCGTATTGTTCCTGTTCTGAGGGTTCAACCGAAAAATCTTTCCTTTTTCACCGTTAACACTTATTTATAATCTAATTAAATTTGCAAGTTTCCATCATTTAATCATTCTATGGACAGTCACCAATTCATATGATAACAACATAAAATAACATAAAAAAATCAATAAATTATTCATGTACAAACTTACCTCGGTGCAAACTTTAGAAATGTTATAATTTAGTCCGAAAACTTTTCTTTTCCCCGATCACAATTGATTCCACATCTTTCTTGATCTATAACAACATATTTAGCTCATTTAACACTCATACTATTTATTTCAATCCAAAAATCACATTATGGAAAAATTACGTTTTTGCCCCCTAACTTTTACAAAATTATGATTTTGCCCCTAGGCTCAGAAATTTAATTTCAGCCCTTATTCTTATGTTTTATGACATGCTAAACATTTTTCTCTTCTATGGAAACATCAAATTCTCACTCTAACATGTACTTATGAACATTAGGTATTTTTACCGATTAAGCCCTTTTACTCATTTGCACTCAAAACCGAGTAGCACAAGTTGTCTAACATAATTCAAAATCTCATATTCTATCATAAATCACCAAAATACACAAATTTCACCTATGGATATTTTTCCAAATATGAACTCTAGGTTGAATTATTGCTAACATAAGCTAAATCGAGCTACCGGGATTTCAAAAACATAAAAATCATTAAAAACGGGGCTTGAAATCACTTACTATGAAGATTGAAAATTTAAGAAACCCTAGCTATGGAGGAGAGAAAAATTCGGCAGCAACTAATTGAGAAGATGACCATTTTGTGTTATTTTTCCAATTTCATTTCATTTAATATGCGAATGACCAAAATGCCCTTACTACTGAAATTTTCAAAAATTCCATCCATGTCCAATTTTTGTCTATAAACTTAGAAATTGGTCAAATTGCTATTTAAGACCTCCTAATTAATATTCCAAAGCAATTTCATACTAAAAACTTCTAGAACACAAGTTTTGCAAATTATTCGATTTAGTCCCTAATCTTAACTTAAGCGCTTAGTGCATAGAATTTCATCATGAAATTTTCACTCAATCATGAAATCATATCATAAACCTAAAAATAATTATAAAACAATTATTTCTATCTCAGATTTGTGGTCACGAAACCACTATTCCGATTAGGCCCTAATTCGGGTTGTCACATACATATATGCATATGGCCACTAGGCCCAATCTCATTCGTATGGCTTATTAGACCCAAATCACATTCATTGTCATGCTTTCATACAATTTCTTATCACTTAGTATCAAGTTTCCAATTTTGCCTATTATGGGCCCTACAGCCCATCGGCCCATTTAGCCCATTCTAGCCCGGTTGGCCAATACATGGCCCAAGTCCATGGTATCGCCCATGCGCCTCTGATAACCTATTGGTTTCCCTTTACGAGTGTTCGTGCACTCGTAAGTCTATTGTAGCCAAAATTTTAGCTTTTCGGCATTTCAGGATTTGCCGATCTATTGTGTGTGTGCAGTGTATGTACACACCTGGTAATAAAGCGTGCTGCAATCTCCCTAGCCACGAACCTACAATCGATGTCACTCAATGATTAATCACACATACTTATCGAATACTTTTACCAAAAGCTGGAATCTCACCTTAACCTTACCTGAAACGCCAAGCCTTAATAGCGTTTCTTTTATCACTAATCACGAATACTTCCCAGATTTGCATTAACCTTTATCGTTAAAAAAATAACATAATGGGTGACTTGTATCCAACATAAGTCACCCTTCCCTACCAAGGCCCATTCGACCAATCCTTACCAAAGTGAGGAACACTTACCAAAGTGCCAACACCTAAGGACCAATTCGACAGAGATCCAAAAGATTGACATTCGATACTAATCCCCTACCAAAACTAATTTAGCAAGAGTAAGGGACAGGTGTAATCGATACTAGCAAAAACCGACTGAAAAAGCAAGTATTGACACTAAAATCAGTTGAAGTAGAGGGAGTAGTAGCGGCACAGAAGGTATTTGGCTTTTGAGATTTGTATGGTGAAAAAAGTTATTCGGCACAAAGAAGAAGAGAAGAAGGAACAGGCTAAACCAAAGGTGAGTCAAAAGAGAATTGAGAAGAGAAAGGCAAGCAAAGAGATGGGAATTCAGCTTTTGAGCACTTAGACTGAAAAGTGTTTTGGCAACACAAAATGAAGAATTTGGCTAAAGGAGGGGAAAAAGTTTCGGCACCTACATATATAACAGCCGAATTTCTTATCCCCAACTTCCCAATTCGGCTCCACCTCTCTTCACATGTCTTTTCCCCTAATTTTTCTCCCTGATAACTCCTTAATCCCTTCATTAAATTTCTCCTCTTATCACTCCCTACAGAGTTCATATCCATTGCCACTACTGACCATCTACAGAGAAAAAATAAATCCTCCTTTTGATCAAGGAGGGATTCGAACCCCAAACCTCCTTGTCATGCATGTGATGCCACTTGCCACTCCAACACAAGGCTTTTTGTGTCCAAATCCTCCTTCATTTATTTAAAAACCAACCCACTAGCCAACAAGGTTATTTTTGTTAATAAACTATAATTTCCTTCACCCCTAACCCCAAAACTAGCCCAGGCCTAGTAACACATAATTAGCACTTAACTAGGAATGTTAAGCACACATTTTATCAAAACTAAAATAATAAGAAAGTTCGGGATTTTAGGGCGTTACAAGTTCAATATAACCTCACATGTAGCCGAATATACAAGTTCAATATAACCTCACATATAGTTACCTATGTGGCCAAATATAGAAGTCATTTAGATAAACTTACTTGCTCACTTTCCACATCAATATAGAGTCTTATAGACATACACTTGAAATAAATCACCGGCATAAAACCTGCCAGGCATAAGCTTGAATCACACACCAGCACAAGGCCTGCTAGACTCAAAGTCTGATATTTTTCACCTACAATAAGCCTGCTAGGCATAAAGCCTGATTACGTTCACCAGCATAAAGCTTGCTAGGCTCAAAGCCCGAATACCACTATTATAATGTTGTCTCATACACAATTCATGTAACAAAAATTCCATATATTCCTCATAAATCATACGAACTTTTAAACGATATAACCTTGTCAAATTAAATTCAAATACAGTATTTCAATTTCTATACAAAAACACATTCGACTAGCTCTTTATGAATCTAAAGATTCCATAACAACATATTACACTAAGTTACAATCAAGGTAAATGATGTCTAATTGCTTAAAGACTTACCTCGGATATCGATAGACGTTACAAATCGGCTATTCGACTATTTTCGTTTTTCCCCGATTCAAGTCCGATTTCTTTTGTTCATGATCTATATAATTTCAAATTAACCTCATTTAAACACAATTTCATTCAATTTAATCCAACAACTCATAAATGGGCAAATTACCAATTTTCCCCTAATATTTCATACTTTTACAAATTTGTCCTAATTGCACAAAGCACAAAATACACAAAATCTCACAACAATGTAGCTGGGCTGAATTTTCCATATAACCGCACTAGTCCATATATTTCATCTATTTCACATTTTAGTCCCTCAATTTATTAGTTTTGTAATTTAGTCCTAATTACTCAAAATCTTCGAAAACTCAAATACAAAACATGTTAATCTAAAACATATTTTAAATATTTCATCATCAAACATCACCAAACACAATTATTCATCAAATCAAAAATTTAAGCATGGTTCGGATAGTACTCAAAGCAACGATCTCAAAAACGTAAAAATTCAAAAACCGAAACCAAACTAACCTTTAATTTGTATCAACAATGGTCGAATATCATAAGCTTTTCTCTTTCTTTTCTTTTGCTAGTTTCGGTCAAAAGAATATAAACTCATGCATGTTTTATTTTATATTTTATATTATTATTACAATTATTCATTTTACTTATTTAACCTTATAAAAATAATAACATAAACATGTACATTATGGGTACATTCGGCCATCATTAATCTAAATGATTATTTGCAACATAAATACTCCATATTAAAAAGCCACTTTCAATTCAAACTTTATGATTTAAACTATCAAGTTTTCAACTTACGCGATTAAGTCCTTTTATCAAAATAAGCACACAAACAATCAAATTTTCGTAGGAAATTTTCACACATGCAAATTCACATATAATAAACACGAAAAATAATATTTAAATATTTTTTTGACTCGGATTCATGGTCTCAAAACCACCATTCTGATTAGGGTCTAAATCAAACTGTTACAAGTCTCTCCCCTTAGGGATTTTCGTCCCCGAAAATCTTACCGGTGTATAAGTTCGGATAACTCTCTTTTATTGTATCCCTGGCTCCCACGTTGCTTTCTCAACTTCATGTTTATGCCGCAATACTTTAACCAATGGAATTTTCTTATTTCGCAACTCTTTAATCTTGCGAGCCAGAATACGAATCGGTTCTTCCTCATACGACATATCAGGCTTAATCTCGACTTCAGTCGGACTAATCACGTGTGAAGCATCGGATCGATATCTACGAAGCATCAAGACATGGAATACATTGTGGATGTTTTCTAGCTGAGGTGGCAACAGTAGTTTATACGCAACTAGCCCAAAGTTCTCTATAATCTCATACGGTCCAATAAATCTCAGAATCAATTTGCCTTTACAACCAAATCTAAGTATTTTCTTCCATGGTGAGACTTTCAAAAACACTCTATCCCCGATCTCAAACTCTATGTCTTTACGTTTCAAGTCTGCATACGATTTCTGATGATCTGATGCTGCTTTCAAACTTTCACGGATCACTTTTACTTTCTGTTCGGTTTCCTTGATCAAATTGACCCCATGTATTTTATTTTCACTGAGCTCAGTCCAGTACAAAGGTGTACGACATTTACGACCGTACAAAGCTTCATAAGGTGCCATTTTGATACTTGATTGAAAGCTATTATTGTATGCAAATTCAATCAGAGGTAGATATTGTTCCCATGTACCTTCGAACTCGAGAATGCAACATCTCAACATATCCTCAAGTATCTGAATAATTCGCTCAGACTGACCATTTGTCTGGGGATGAAAGGCAGTGCTAAAATGTAGTTTAGTACCTAATGCATCTTGCAGTTTCTTCCAAAACTGCGATGTAAACCTTGGATCTCTATATGAAACAATAGATATAGGCACACCATGTAACCTCACGGTCTGAGTAACATACGATTCAGCCAGTTTATCAAGTGAGTAATCTATACGAACCGAAACAAAGTGAGCAGATTTAGTCAATCTATCAACAATAACCCAGATTTCATGTTTCTTGCTCGGTGTAATAGTAAACTGGATACAAAATCCATCGTGACTTTATCCCATTTCCATTCAGGTATCATGATCGGTTGAAGTAATCTAGAAGGTACCTAATGCTCGGGTTTTACTTGTTGACAGACTAAACATTTCGATACAAAGTTAGAAATGTCTCGTTTCATACCTTGCCACCAATAATACTGTTTTAGATCATTATACATCTTCATACTACCCAGATGAACAGATAATTGACTGTTGTGAGCTTCATTCAAGATCATCTGAATTAACTCTGTATTTCTCAGAACACATATTCGATTTCTAAATCTCAAACATTCATTAACATAAACTCAAAACTCTAATCCACATTTGAATCACATTGAACCCGTTTCACTATCAAATCATTGTCTATTTTCTAAGCTTCACAAATCTGCTGAATAAATAACGGTCTTTCTTTTAACTTAGCTATTATCGCACCATCATTTGACATAGCTATATGTGCATTCATTGCACGCAAAGAAAATAGTGATCTTCAGCTTAAAGTATCAACAACAACATTAGCCTTTCCCGGGTGATAGTCAATTACAAGTTCATAGTCTTTCAGCAATTATAGCTGCCAATTCTAGATCATGTGTTGGATAGTTCTTTTCATGCAGCTCTAACTGTCTCGAGGCATAAGCTATAACTCTGTTTTCCTACATCAAAACACAACCAAAACCATTTAAAGATGCATTATTAAAGATAACAAATTCCTTGCCAATTTTAGCAGAACTAGCACTGGAGCTTCGGTCAAAAGGGCTTTCAACTGATCAAAGCTTTTCTGGCACTTTTCTAACCACTCAAAATTAACATCTTTCTGCAGTAGCTTCATCATCGGAGTTGCAATCATAGAGAAACCTTTCACAAACCGTCTATAGTAACCAGCAAGTCCTAGAAAACTTTTAACTCAGAAACGTTTCTTAGAGGTTTCAAATCAAGTATTGCTGAAATTTTGCTCGGATCAACCCAAATACCTGATGCTGAAACAACATGTCCTAGAAAGCTAACTTCATGTAACCAAAACTCACATTTACTAAACTTCGTATACAACTATTTTTCTCGCAAAGTCTGTAACACAAGTCTCAAATGCTAGGCATGTTCAGTTTCATTACGGGAGTAGATTAGTATATCATAAATGAAAACAACCATAAATCAATCTAAATACTACCTGAATATTCGATTAATCAAATCCATAAAAAAAGTAGGTGCATTAGTAAGTCCAAACGGCATAACTAGAAACTCATAATGTCCGTACCTTATTTGAAAAGTAGTTTTTTACACATCGGAGTCTCTGACTCGCAATTGATAATAACCCGATCTCAAGTCTATATTCGAAAACACTGAAGCCCCTTTTAACTAATCAAACAAGTGATCAATCCATGGCAACGGGTATTTATTCTTTATAGTCACTTTATTTAGCTGACGATAACCAATACGCATTCTTATAGTTTAGTCTTTCTTTCTCACAAATAGAACTGGCGCACCTCAGGGAGAGAAACTCGATCGTGCAAAACATCTATCTGTTAACTCTTGCAACTGTCCTTTCAACTCTTTTAATTTAGTAGGTGCCATCCGATACGGAGCTATCGAAATTGGAGTTATCCTCGGTACTAACTCAATACCAAATTCTACCTCTCGGATAGGTGGCAAACTGGGCAATTCTTTAGGAAACACATCCAGATACTCGCACACAACTGGTACAGATTCAATTGATCGCATGATTCGTAACAAGTAATAAATATTTATAATGAAGATCAAACCTAGACTAACTATTATCACGACGAAAAGGCAAGCGCACCTATCAAACAATAGTATAGTAATGGCAAGACCGGGATATCATACCCAAGGGAACCAAAAAGTACTAGTAATAACTATCTTTTTATTATCTAGCCTAATAATAAAAGGGTTTTTTTATTAAACTAATTATTTAAACTAACTAACTAATTTAATTAAATCAAAGAGAAAATTTGGAAAAGACTTGAAGAAAAGCAATTGATAAAGATGACACCCAAGGAGGAATCCACCTAGATTTCACTTGTTATCTGACTCTGAACCGGACGATTTATTCACTTGACTTGTTTCGTAGAGATCCCTAAGTTAAGTTATTATCCCTATTCAAGACTAATAACGTCTAATCCCTAGATTAAATAACTGAGACTTTTCTCTAATTAACACTCTAGGGTTGCATTAACTCGATCTATGGATCCCCTTATTATGTTTCACCCTAATTCGACAAATCTCGTAACTCTATTTCTAGGCGTTCGATCAACTCCGCTTAATTACGCCAAATCTACTCTTAGGCAGGGTCTATTCCTCCTCTGCAAAAGCACATCAAATCATGAATTAATACCCGGAATATTAACCCAAGCATTAAGAACATATAATAAGAACAAATCAAGTATTTGTCATACAGTTCAGTTAATAATAACAAGATCCATCATAGGTTTTATCCCCTTTAGAAATCTAAGGGGTTTAGTTCATAATAAAATAAGAGTACATCTCAAGAGTATGAAAATAACAAAACATAAAGAAAACTCTAAAACCCATGAAGGAATTCTGAGAGAGATCTTCAGTCTTGGAGTAGCTCCGGCTTTTGAGATGGATCGTTTGACTTTCTTCAAGTAATTCTTGGTGTGTGGTTCTGTATTCCAGAAAAGTTCTGGAAAGAGCGGCCTCCTTCTAGGTCACACTTAGGGTGTTTATATAAGCTTTTGATTGGCTTTCTTCCTCCCTAAGTACCTTTTTTCTTGTAAAATACAACTCTTTGAAAAAGGGACACACCAGTGTGCCACGACCTTGTGACGTGATTACCAAGCTGTGTTCGATCCGTTGAATTGCACATGACCGTGTGGGCTCAATGGCTAGGCCGTGTGAATCGTGAAAACCTTGGTCGACACCCCCTAAGGCCACGGGCGTGTGAGATGCCTATGTGGCAAGGCTTAGGCCATGTCATCTTCTCGATTTAGTCCATTTTTGTCTCTTTTTAGCTTGTTTTTGCTCCTTTCGACTCTTGGTGCTTTCCTGAGTACAAAACATGAAATAATCAGATTAAGAGCACCAAAATCCATAAATCTAGTAATAAACATCCATAAATATGCTAAGTATTTGGGGTGTAGATATGTATAATTTAGCATTTATCAAATACCCCACACTTAAGCATTTGCTTGTCCTCAAGAAAAATTCTCATTTACAGCTAGAATTCATTCCTCTCAATCACATAATCATTACTGATAATGTTACAAGTTATCCCACAGAAAATCATACAGTGAGAATTCAACTATAGGGGCATGAAAAGCCTTAAACAGTCTAAATCGAATACTTTGACAACAAAATTATTGGTAATCTCCTTCCTTCAAGTAATTAACTTTAGTCCTAAATATACAAGAGATGACATCCTCACTAAAGATTCACTCAAATCACTCAAAGTGTTCAAGGTTCAAGATTAAGCACTCGATTGTCTAACATGAAAAGTTATTACCATAGGCTTGCATGAAAATCAAATCTCCACCACTTGTAAATGATACGATATACTAATCAAAAGGTCTTTGCATGGTTGTAATGGGGTTTAGGTTACAGGTATGGATACAAGCTGAAAAGAAAAGGGTTAGAATCGAGATAATTTCAATATATTACCCCACTATCAAAAACTTAATTACTGAACCACAAACAAATATCTAGAACTATTTTACATGAGTTCATGACAACTTTAGCTTGCTGAGAATTACAATAATAATACTGAGGTTTTTTTTTTAACTCAAGAACAAATCAAGTCGATACAATATAGAAATCATACTTCATGATTCAGTAACAAAAAATGGTGAACATAGCAAGGTAACAATATTAAATTCAATCTCAATAAAAAGGGTCAAATTCAGTAGGAGGATTTCAATAATAATGGGTTAATGGGTTAATGATGAGGGTTAATCAATGAAAAAGGGTTAGTAGGCTCAAGGGGTTTCACTAAGGGTTTAATTAAGTGGGAAGGCTTTTTTATGGAGTAAATGGGTTAAATCCTAAGTGCCTTTATCATTTCAGTATATCAAATCATACGTGTAATCTCGATATGTATAATCGAAGCAAGTTCTAGAATAACAGTTCAATGTTGACACACTCAAACCACAAAAGAAGTGAGCAAGAAAGAAAGCTATATGCTCAAAAGGCTAAAAAATCTCACCAAGAATTTGGGTTTTTGATGTCATTCTTGTATACTTAAGATTTCAAGATAATACCTCAATTTAGGAAAATAATCTAAAAAATTTTAGTTCTCAAAATATCAACTTATCATGCTCGATTCTTTAAGGTCCTATAATCAAATAATCATGCATAATTCCCTTGGTCTAATTCACAACGTATCAACAATAATTGTAGATCAATCAGAATTCATTCTATCAATATTATGAGAAAATAACTTAAGCACAAGACCAAATTCAGGGATTTGAGAATAATGCAAAAAGTTACGTTTCATGTTCACCCCCCACACTTAAGATGTACATTTCCCTCAATGTACAAAGATATATTATTCAAAATAAAGAAAATCATAAGAGGAAAGGAGGTGAAACTCCCTGTTATATGGATGTGGAGCTTGATTCTGAGGATGGAGTGTTTGGGGAAAGTGGTGGCTGCCATTATTCTTGGCTAGATGAAGAAATTGGGTCGTTTAACATGGCACTTGTGAGGTATTGTCTCCCTTTTGTTTCCTCATTCTGTAAAATATTCCGAGCAGCTTTGCTTGGAAGTCTGTAGAATCATGAAGAGTTGATTAAGAGTTGGTGTGGAAGAGAGCGTACTGGAATTACTTGTTAAAAATACCAGAAAATGGAAAAAGTAAAATTTGCTAATATAGATATGTCTTTCAAAATAAAATAATAAAATTGAAATGAAAATAAAAAAAAACAAAATAAAAAAATAAAATAAAAATAAAACTAAATAAAAAAATAGGAGGATTCAATGATCCTCGTCGGTAGGGCCCTCAGGTGGTGGTGCTGGAGTGGCAATGTAGAAGTGTTGGCACAGCTGCTGCATCATGGCCTGCATATCGTCCATTGGTCGTTCCCGTCGCCGATCTCACTCGTGGATCATCTCGAACTGTGTAGTGCAATATTGCTCAAAATAGGCGAGTTGGTTGGAAAGGTGTGCCAATGAAGCAGTCGCATGAGCTGGTCATTCCCTAGGTGGTGTGGTAGAAGGCTCCTCATGCTTTGGGGGAACATCATAAGGGATGTCCTCAAGATCTTCCTCGTCAATGGCATGCGAGAGACGGTACTGAGGAGGATCGGTCCCATGTCGGCGCTCGATCATCCTCATGTGTAACATAGTCGTGATGCCCCGTTGGAACATCTGACCTATCAGGGTAAGCGCTGATGATTGGGCCGCGGTGTTGAGGAGGCCGAAGTGTCTGGCAAGGCGCGTCACGTAGGGGCCAATGGAGATCACTCCCTTCTTATGCCGTTCGATTTGATTGCGAATGGTGAAAGCAATGAAGTAGGCCAAGTCAGTCACGTGTGCATTTGCCATGCACCATAAATAGTAGGCGTCGTGAGTGTTGACGACGCCGGTGCTCTCTCTCCTTCCGGTCAAGGTCTGTTCCAATATGGCATGGAGATATCTTAGGGAAGGGGGGAGAGTTGAGGCCTTCGAGCGGCCTGGGTCGTAGTTGGAGGAGAGTGGTGCCAAAGCCTTCCAGCACAAGGAGGGGGAGATGTGGATATTGCGTGGTAGTGCATTCATGTCCTCCTCCTACATAAACTCATCGGTGTAAAGTCCCAGAGCAACTCCAAACTCTGGGACACTCATCACACGAACTAGACTGCCTAATCGGAAGTTAATGGTGCCTTGGTCGTCATTGTTCGTCATCACCACCTGTAAATGAAAAGTAGAGCATAATTCTAAAGTTAGCTCTAAATAAGTGGGCTCGGTAATAGCAAAGAACTGTTCCCATGGGTCTGTGGACAAGAGGGCACGGATGGTGTTAGCGAGCTGGACTTGCTCTACGGCAGCCCAGTCGATGCAGCAACCTGTGGTGATGGGTCGTGCGCGTAGTATTTGAAATAGCTCCTCCTGCGAAGCTTGTGGAAAGTCAAGGAACGGGTGCCGAACTTCAACTGTAGCACGCATCGAGGAAGAACCTGGTCCCCTACGTCTCTTTGAGGATGGGACCGCGGCCTTCTTTCCTCTTGATGATGACATAATGTACCTGAAAATATATGAGCAGTGACAGAATCGACGATACATTAGTTGTTAAGCAAGAGGCCTAAAACTAGTATATGCTATTTAGTGGATTAAATAATTCAAATATAGAAAAATTTAAAGTAAATTCCTAACTTGGCTGAAGCAAAATAGTACAATATCTATGTAAAGCATTTAGAATACTAATGTAGCAATACAAATTGGAAAAATAAAGTTGAGAAAGTGAACCAAAGGTTGTTGTATGGCAGCGCACGGGCGCGTTGATGTCGAGCACGGGCGTGTGACGCGGGTGTATAGCCGTGTGGAGGAAAAATAGAGGGTATAGAGAGGGGAAAGTGGGGATTAATGCAAGGGGAATGGATTTCAGAGTGGTTTAAGGGTTGGGGAAGTGAGAATCGTGGAAATGGTGGCTGGAATAAGGATTAGGGAGTGGGGAGGAGAAGTTTTCGGCTAAGGTTTTGAAAGGGGGAAAAAGATGAACAGTGGTTTGTTTATATAGGGGAGGGTCACACGGCCTAGGGCCACGCCCATGTGCTTTGAGTGTGAGCCCGTGTTTTTCAATATTTTCAAATTAGGTCGTGCTCGGCTACTGTCCCACTCCCGTGTGTCTTGGGCGTGTGTGGCACACGGCCATGTCGCACGCCCGTGCCTAGCTTTGTTCGCTTCTCCTATGCCTGTGTGTTATGGTAGCACGCCCGTGTATTGTTGTAAACAGCTGAATGGAACGGGCGTGTCGCACGCTTGTGTCGAAGAAACAAAATCGAGCCTTGTCCTTGGCATGCCCGTGGGTTTTGTCCCTGGCATGCCCGTGGGTTTTCATTCCCACACCCGTGTGTTCCTATCAAGTTCACCCATGGCCATGTCGCACGGCCGTGGGGATTTAGCGCACCCCGTGTTTTGGGGAAATCATGTCTTGTTTCAACACAGCCGTATCACCCGGTCGTGTCTCTTCCCCTATTTGGCCACTACTTTGCGAACGCCCGTGTGCCTGGCCGTGCGAGCTGAAAAACTTTGCGATTCAAAGATTAAGTTAAGGATCCAAAGTGTTAGAAAATAAAAATAAAGAAATCAAAAGATGTTAGTGCTTGGGTTGCCTCTCGAGAAGCGCTTATTTATAGTCTAAGCTCGACTTACCTCTCCGTTGATTTATCATGATGGTTTGAGGAGTTCATACTCCTTGTTCCTGCTGTCAATTTTAAAATAAGGTTTTAAATGGGTGTTATTTACCTTAAAAGTGCCAAACTTGGGATGATTCACCTCCACTGTACCGAATGGAAAAATACTAAGTACCGTAAGAGGGATTTCGTCATTTGGTGTGGTAGTGACAAAGTGAGGATCAATGACATCTAGTAAGACTGTATCGCTGACCTGAAGTTGATTAGGAGAGGTATCGGGCTTGTTTTTGTGTAGTTTCAGTTTATCATGTGTTTCCGCTTTGTGTTCTCGCCATTCGTCTAGCTCCTCTATCCGTAGTCTTCGTTCTTCATGGACGTCTTTGTTCTCTTCATGATAGTAGTGCACTGTCTCTGTTGCCTTTGTTCGAGGAAGTTCCTGCAAGGACGATTGGATATTAGTTTTATCATCGATAATTTTTATAGCATTATCTTGAGTCTTAGAGGTTTTGACTGAGTCGCGTGCTTGGAGTGTTACTGCGTCGTCACCTGCACGAAGTGTTAGCTCTCCTGTGCCTACATTAATAATGGTTCTGACAGTTGCTAAAAATGGTCATCCTAAAATTAGAGGTACGTCATTATCTTCATCCATAACTAAGACAATGAAGTCTATTAGGTAAATAAATTTATCAATTTTAACGAGAATGTCTTCAATAATACCCTTAGGAAATCTAACTGTTTTGTCAGCCAATTGTATGCTCATCCTAGTCTATTTGGGTTATCGAGGCCTAGTTGTTTAAACATTTTATATGGCATAACATTTATACTTTCCCGTAGGTCAGCTAAAGCATTATTCACAGATAGGCTACCAATTAAGCAAGGAATTGTAAAACTTCCTAGATCTTTCAATTTGTTAGGTAGCTCATTTTTTGGAATAGCTGAGCAGACTGCATTGAGTTCCACATATGATGTAGCATCTAATTTCCTTTTATTGTTCAGAAGTTCTTTTAAGAATTTTGCTGAGTTGGGCATCTAGGAAAGAACTTCAATAAAGGGTAAGTTAATATGTAATTTCTTTATGAGTTTAGCAAACTTACCAAATTGTTCTTCTGTTCTGTCTTTCATCATCACTTTAGGATATGGCACACGAGGTTCATGAGTTGTACTTACCTGTTTGGGATCATTATTGTTTACCTCTTCTCGTCCTTTGTTCATTGTGTTGTCTTGCTGTATTTCTAGCTCAGGTGCAATGAATCCTTCCTTATCTTGAGTGCTAATTGCATTGAGGTGTTCCCTCGAATTAGGTTCAGAATTACTTGGTAGGCTACCTTGTGGTCGTTCGGAGATTAGTTTGGATAGCTGGCCTATCTGAGTTTTGAGTCCTTGGATCGATGCTTGTTGATTCTTAAGTGCTCTGTCTCGGTATTTTGGAAACGGGTTTCTGACACCAAGATAAATTTAGAAAGCATCTCTTCAAGGTTTGGTTTTTTATCCTGTTGATAAGGTGGCTGTTGAAAACCCTGAGGATTTTGTGGCTTTTGATTTCCTTGACCACCCTAGGAGAAATTTGGGTGGTTCCTCCAACCTGCATTATAAGTATTACTGTATGGGTTATTTTGAGATCTAAAGTTATTATTACCCATATAGTTGACTTGTTCCTCTTCAGTTGTAGGATTGAAGGATTGCTATTCTGTATGTACACCTCCTCCGCTTGAGTCACACCTCATTATTGGATGTACCTACGTAGAACCAAGAAAACTATTAATCTTTTTATTGAGAAGTTCTACCTGATTAAAGAGCATGGTGACTGAATCGATGTTATAGGCGTCGGCTATTTTCGTTGGCTTTGTCCTCATAACTTGCCACTGATAGTTTTTCAGTGACATCTCTTCTATGAATTCATAGGCATCTTCCGGTGTTTTATTGTTGATGGTTCCACCAGCAGCTGTGTCAATCATTTGTCTTGTCGAGGGATTCACACCATTGTAGAACGTTTGAACTTGCAGCGAAAGCTGTAACCCATGGTGAGGGCACCTTCTCAGTAAGTCCTTGTATCTCTCCCATGCATCGTAAAGTGTTTCTAAATCCATCTGCACAAAAGAAGAGATATCATTAAGCAATTTAGCAGTTTTAGCCAACAGAAAATATTTTAGTAAAAACTTCTCGGTCATTTGTTCCCGAGTAGTGATAGACCCTCGTGGTAACGAGTTCAACCACTATTTAGATTTGTTTCTTAGTGAAAAGGGAAATAACCGAAGAAGAATGGCATCATCAGACACGCCATTGATTTTGAATGTATCGTAAAATTCAAGAAAATTCGCCAAGTACGGGTTGGGATCCTCATCCTGCAAACCATCAAACTGAACAAACTGCTGTATCATCTGAATTGTGTTAGGTTTTAGTTTGAAATTGTTTGCAACAATAGCAAGTCTAACTATACTAGACTCAGTTCATGTTAAAGAAGGTTTAGCATAGTCATACATAGTACGTGGAGCAGGATTTTGATTAGCTACAATTGCAGGAGGCAGCTGATCACCTGGGTTTTCAGCCATCTCGTTGGTTGGGGTTTGAGTATCATCTTCTCGCTCGTTCTCCGTGTAGTGTAAACTACGCCTTATTTCTCTTTGATTTTTTTGAATTGTACGATCGATTTCTTCGTCAAAGAGTAATGGTCCTGACAGGTTTCTTCTAGTCATAAACTATAAAAACCTGCCAAGAGAGAGAAGAAAATTAATAAATAATAAAATAAAATAAAATTGCAAGAAAAATAAATGGCTAAAGTAATAAAAATTTAGTGTTTCTAATATTTCAGTTTCTTGGCAACGGCGCCAAAAACTTGATCGCGTGATTCGTAACAAGTAATAAATATTTATAATGAAGATCAAACCTAGACTAACTATTATCACGACGAAAAGGCAAGCGCACCTATCGAACAATAGTATAGTAATGGCAAGACCGGGATATCGTACCCAAGGGAACCAAAAGTACTAGTAATAGCTATCTTTTTATTAACTAGCCTAAGAATAAAAGGGTTTGTTTATTAAACTAATTATTTAAACTAATTAACTGATTTAATTAAAGCAAAGAGAAAATTTAGAAAAAAGACTTGAAGAAAAGCAATTGATAAAGACGACACCCAACGAGGAATCCACCTAGATTTCACTTGTTATTTGACTCTGAACCGGACGATTTATTCACTTGACTTGTTTCGTAGAGATCCCTAAGTTAAGTTATTATCCTTATTCAAGATTAATAATGTCTAATCCCTAGATTGAATAACTGAAACTTTTCTCTAATTAACACTCTAGGGTTGCATTAACTCGATCTATGGATCCCCTTATTAGGTTTCACCCTAATCCGACAAACTCTCGTAAACTTATTTCTAGGCGTTCGATCAACTCTGCTTAATTATGCCAAATCTACTCTTAGGCAGGGTCTATTCCTCCTCTGAAAAAGCACATCAAATCATGAATTAATACCCGGAATATTAACTCAAGCATTAAGAACATATAATTAAGAACAAATCAAGTATTTATCATACAGTTCAGATAATAATAACAAGATCCATCATAGGTTTTATCCCCCTTAGGTATGTAAGGGGTTTTGTTCATAATAAAATAAGAGTACATCTCAAGAGTATGAAAATAACAAAACATAAGGAAAACTCTAAAACCCCTGAAGGAATTCTGAGAGAGATCTTCAGTCTTGGAGTAGCTCCGGCTTTTGAGATGGATCGTCTGGCTTTCTTCAAGTAATTCCTGGCGTGTGGTTCTGTATTCTAGAAAAGTTTTGGAAAGAGCGGCCTCCTTCTAGGTCACACTTAGGGTGTTTATATAAGCTTTTGATTGGCTTTCTTCCTCCCTAAGTACCTTTTTCCGTGTAAAACACAACTCTTTGAAAAAGGGACACGCTCGTGTGCCATGACCGTGTGACGTGATTACCAGGCCGTGTTCGATCCGTTGAATTGTACACAGCCGTGTGGGCTCAATGGCCAGGCCGTGTGAATCGCGAAAACCTTGGTCGACACCCCCGAAGGCCACAAGTGTGTGAGATGCCCATGTGGGAAGGCTTAGGCCGTGTCATCTTCTCGATTTGGTCCATTTTTGTCCCTTTTTAGCTTGTTTTTGTTCCTTTCAAATCTTGGTGCTTTCCTGAGTACAAAAAATGAAATAATCGGATTAAGAGCACTAAAATCCACAAATCTAGTAATAAACATCCATAAATATGTTAAGTATTTGGGGTGTAGATATGTATAATTTGGCGTTTATCATCAATCTTCTTTTCAGTTACTTTACTATCAAACACATAAGCAAGGTAAGCTTCACAACCTTTTCTCGCATACTTTTGAGCTAACATCGAAGATATTACCGCTGGTAAACCATTCAAATCAATAGATTCAATCCGAATAATCTCATTGTTCTGACATCTCAAATCAATGGTCTTTCTTTTGCAATTAACAACAACATCGTGCAAAGTCAGCCAATCCATACCCAAAATTATATCAAACTCATCGAAAGGTAACAACATCAAATCGGCCGGAAAGCATGAATCTCGAATCATCAATGGGCAATTCTAACACACTTTGTCAACCAGAACACACCGGCCTAGGGGGTTTGATACTCGAATCACAAACTCAGTAGACTCAATAGGCAAAGTCTTATTGGATACTAATGTTTCACACACATATGAATGAGTCGAACCAGGATCAATCAATGTAATAACACTAGTATCATAAAGAGTGAAAGTACCGGTAATAACATCTGGGGAAGAAGCATCCTCACGAGCGCGTATAGCGTATGCTTTGGCAGGTGTACGAGCCTCAGATTGAACTGCTGTATCTTTTGTCCATCTCTAACTACCACTTACATTACTTGAATGTCCAAGTGGTCTGCCTCGCACTGACATGTTACTTGGTCTCACGTTCTAAACGGTGTTTTTCTTGGCTAACATCAGACAATCTCGGATAAAATGATCCATCGATCCACATTTAAAACAAGATGATCATGCAATCTATAATTTCTGGAATTTCATTTACCACAATGCTTACACTCGAGTCTGTTCTGTCGATCATTGCCAACACTAACAATCAAAGTGGCTCGTGAACTCACAGGAGGTCGGTCTCGATCTTATCTAGAAAAGTCTGAAGTAGCTTTAAATTGACTAGAACCATCTCTGAACTTCTTTGATGCTGAGTGAAAAGTCTTACTCGATAATCTTTTACGGGAATCTCTGGCTTCAAAATCAACTTTTCTTTTCTCTTTCCCGAGCTCTTCGGCTTTGCAAGCTTGCTCAACAAGTACCACGAAACCAACAATTTAATGCCTTCATTTAAATCGTCTTCAAATCTTTTACACATGATATCTTCGGTTGAAACACATTCACGAGCATATCGACTAAGTCTCACAAATTTCCGCTCGTACTCGATTACGGTCATATGACCCTGTTTCAATTCCAAAAATTCTTTGTGTTTCTGGTCAATAAATCTTTTGCTGATGTATTTCTTACGGAACTCAGTCTGAAAGAATTTCCAGGTCACTATCTCTTTTGGAACCATCGATACTAGTGTATTCCGCTAGTGATATGCAGTGTCTCGTAATAAGGATATGGCACACTTTAAACATTAGTCCAAACTACAAGATAGCTTGTGAAACACACGAATGGTATTATCGAGCCACAACTCAGCCTGTTTAGCATCATCATCATCATTAGCTTTAAATTCTTCGGCCCCATGTTTTCTGATTTTATCTACAGGAGGCCTGTTAAATCTCATCAGATCAATCATTAGAGGTATCACAGGTATTGGAGATGGATTATTTGGGGGTGGAGGTTGTTGTACAGTCGGATTAGTCCGGATATACTGAGTAAACCATTCGTTCATCATTTAGTAAAAGGCTTGTTTAGCCTCCCCCTCATGGCTACTCGAGATAGGTCGTGATTCAACTGGCGCTGCCCCATGCGCGGGAGCAGGCGCTATGCTCTCAACATAATCAGCCACAGCTCTATAGGGATCCATTTACTACATAAAAGCACATCTTCAAATGTCAGAAGTCATCACACTATCCCGGTATAAATTATGGCATGTATAGCTAAACTCACACACGCTGCGTTAGTCCTAGAACTGACTAAACCGTAGCTCTGATACCAATAAAATGTAACACCCCTAACCCGTACCCGTTACTGGACTAGGGTCACGAGGCATTATTGAACAAAAACATAATTCCGAACATTCACATATTCATATATAGAAAGCCCATGGCTAATTAAATATTAAACATTAATTATTAATCATATTGCATATACGAATCATACCTCAAAATTTAACTGAATCCATACCATGTGTATAATCATATTTTCAAACCAATAAACATACGTCAAAGCCATACAACATATGCCTTATAAAAACATAGCACGAATCATATGGTCATCACTTTAATGATATTCGAATACTTTAAAAAAAATAAACATTATACTTTTTAATTCTATACATGCGTATATTAAACCAAATAATATTATCATAAAGCATTTATTCATTGGCAAATATATAGATACACATACACTTTCATTATAAACCAAACCATAATGGCAAGCATCATTCAAATACACTAACATATACATATTTATACATATAATTAACATCTTGCTATAATTCATATAATTTCCATAGTATACTATTATATAAATCACTATTCATTTGGTAATTTATCTTTGTTTCACTTACAATCCCTATTAAACAAATAATCTCAATAAATAATCTTTATTTAACTTTATTAACCATACCTATATCATTATACAATTAACCACTTTAAGTATATATACACTTTCCATGAAATTGAACCAAATAAAGCTATGCATATTCGAACATACACATAATTTATTAACATTTTTAAACTATCAATAACCAAACCAAGTTCACTAATCATTTTCAGGCTATTTCCAAAACATAAAACACCAATCACATATACTTTTCATTCATTTCACATAACATTAAAATCAAAATAGAATAAACCATTGCCAAACATAACCACATCCAAACTTTGAAGTTAAGCCATATTCGCATGGCTAAGTTTATACATATCTAAGGTTGAACAAAATTCATATTAGCCTATACATGCCATAAGTTCAAAAATAAACTTTTAAAAGTACCTAAAGTTGACGATAGTGTCGATGACTTCGATAACGATCCCCGAGCTCGTGACTTACAACCAAAATCTATAAAACAAAGTAACAAAAACACATAGAGTAAGCTAACTTAGCTTAGTAAGCCTTAAGCAAATTAAACAACTCAAATAAATAATCAAATCATTTCATACAAGCCGAATTGTACCATTAAAGATATACTTTAACTCAAATAAGTTAACTTGGCCGAATATTCAAGGTCATTTATAACACCACATAAATACTTACCTATATAACCAAATATATATAAAATCCAATATATCATCTCATAAAAACTTGCCTATATGGCCAAATTCGCAAGATTCATTATATTATTTCATATGGTCGAATATTTAAGTTCAATAAATCATCACATGTAACATAACGTTCAAGTTCAAATAACATCTCATATGGCCGAATATAAAAATTCAATATAACCTCATATGTAACCAATTATACAAGTGCAATATAAGCTCACATGTAATCGAATACACAAGTTCAATATAACCTCACATGCAGCCGAATATACAAGTTCAATATAACCTCACATATACTTTCCTATGTGGCCAAATATAGACGTCATTTAGATCAACTTACTTGCTCACTTTCCACATCAATATGAAGTCTTATAGAGATAGACTTGAAATAAATCACCGGCATAAAATCTGCTAGGCATAAGCCTGAATCACACACCGGCACAAGGCCTGCTAGACTCAAAGTCTGATATTTTTCACCGGCAATAAGCCTGCTAGGCATAAAGCTCGATTAAATTCACCAGCATAAAGCTTGCTAGGCTTAAAGCCCGAATATCACTATTATAATGTTGTCTCATACACAATTCATGTAACAAAAATTCCATATATTCCTCATAAATCATACAAACTTTTAAACGATACAACCTTGTCAAATTAAATTCAAATATAGTATTTCAATTTCTATACAGAAACACATTCGGCTAGCTCTTTATGAATCTAAAGATTCCATAACAACATATTAAACTAAGTTACAATCAAGATAAATGATGTCTAATTGCTTAAAGACTTACCTCGGATATCGATGGACGTTACAAATCAGCTATTCGACTATTTTCATTTTTCCCCGATCCAAGTCCAATTTCTTTTGTTCTTGATCTATATAATTTCAAATTAACCTCATTTAAACACAATTTCATTCAATTTAATCCAACAACACATAAATGGGCAAATTACCATTTTTCCCCTAATATTTCATACTTTTACAAGTTAGTCCTAATTGCACAAAGCACAAAATACACAAAATCTCACAACAATGTAGTTGGGCTGAATTTTCCATATAACCATACTAGTCCATATATTTCATCCATTTCACATTTTAGTCCCTCAATTTATTAGTTTTGCAATTTAGTCCTAATTACTCAAAATCTTCAAAAACTCAAATACAAAACATGTTAATCTAAAACATATTTTAAATATTTCATCATCAAACATCACAAAACACAATTATTCATCAAGTCAGAAATTTAAGCATGGTTCGGATAGTACTTAAAGCAACAATCTCAAAAACGTAAAAATCATCAAAAATCAAAACCTAACTAACCTTTAATTTGTATCAACAATGGTCGAATATCATGAGCTTTTCCCCTTTCTTTTCTTTTGCTAGTTTTGGTCAAAAGAATATAAACTCATGCATGTTTTATTTTATGTTTTATATTATTATTACAATTATTCATTTTACTTATTTAACCTTATAAAAATAATAACATAAACATGTACATTAAGGGTACATTCGGCAATCATTAATCTAAAGGATTATTTGCAACATAAATACTCCATAATAAAAAGCCACTATCAATTCAACCTTTATGATTCAAACTATCAAGTTTTCAGCTTACGCGATTAAGTCCTTTTATCAAATTAAGCACAGAAACAATCAAATTTTCGTACGAAATTTTCACACCTGCAAGTTCACATATAATAAACATGAAAAACAATTTAAATATTTTTTGACTCAGATTCATGGTCCCAAAACCACCGTTTCAATTAGGGTTTAAATTGGATTGTTACAATATATAATCTCATCGATCCATCTTTTTTCTTAACGAACAGAACCGGTGCACCTCAAGGTGAAAAATTAGGTCGAGCAAAACCCCTATCTGTTAACTCTTGTAGCTGTCTTTCAACTCTTTCAACTCCGTAGGAGCCATTCTATAAGGTGCTATCGATATCGGTGATGTTCCCAGTTCCAGTTCAATAGCAAACTTAACCTCTCTGATCAGCGGTAATCTCGGTAACTCCTTCGAAAATACATCAGGATACTCACAAACCAATGGTACTGAATCAAGCTTCGATTCTGACACTTTAGAATCCAAAACTTAAGCAAGATATGCATCGCAACCTTTTCTCACATATTTTTACGCTGACATAGCTGATATAACAATAGGTAACCCACTCAGACTATCTGACTCATCACGAAGCGTCTTACCATTCTGAAATTTCAATACAATAAGCTTTCTTCTATAGTTTACAACAGCATCATGTGGAGTTGGCCAATACATGCCCAAAATCACATCAAATTCTTCAAATGGTAGCAGCATCAAGTCAGCCAGAAAATGATAACCCTGAGTCATCAAAGGATAAATTTTGTAGACTTTATCAACTAACACATACTGACATAGGGGGTTCTATACTTTAACTACACATTCAGTAGACTTAACAGGTAAATTCTTACCAGACACAAAATTCGTGCACACATATGAACGAGTGGATCCCGGATCAATCAAAGCAGTGACAATAGTATCAAAAATAAAGAAAGTACCGGTAATAACATTTGGCGCAAAAGCATCCTATCGTGTGCAAATAGCATAAGCCCTAGCTGGCGCTCGTGCCTCAGATATCATCATAGAATATTTCATTACACCATGGCTACCACTCATATTTCCAGGATTACAAAGTGGTCTACCTCTCGCTGCAGTGTTGCTCGGCCTCGTGGTCTGAGCCTTCTCTTTCTCAGATTTCTCTAGGCAATGTCTAAGAAAGTGATCTAAGGAACCACACCTAAAACATGCTCTGTTCTTCAGTCGACACTCGCCATAATATGGTCTTTTACAGTATTTGTACTCGGGCCAAACATCTCTGATGCTACCCATACTTGCTACATATGTAGCCTGAGTTTTTGGACTCGATCGTCGAATACCTCCGTCTGTACTAAAATAACCCACAGAAGCTGTAGAACGACTGTGATGTTCTTTTGATTTCTTTGATGCTGGTTGATATGACTTCCCAGTCAATCTTTTTCTCGAGTCTCTAGCTTCAAAATTAACATGGCTTTTCTCTTTACTTAGCTCTTTGGCTTTATGTGATCATCGACCAACAAATTTTTTCAACTCAAGAATTCCAATTAGAAGCTTAATGTCCTCATTTAACCCTCTTCAAATCTTTTACACAAAGTAGTTTCGGTCAGAATACACTCCTGGGCATACTTGTTCAGTCTAACAAATTCTCGTTCGTACTCTGGCACAGTCATAGGACCTTGTTTAAGCTTAAAAATTCTTTACATTTCTAATCCAGAAACCTTTGACTATTATATTTCTTTCGGCACTCAGTTTGGAAGAATTTCCAAGTGATATGTTCTCTCAGCACAATAGAAATCAACGTGTTCCACCACTGATAAGCCAAATCTTTCAACAAGGATACCGCACATTTAACACATTCGGCCAGTGAACAAGATAATTCATCGAAAACCCTTATTGTATTCTCTAACCAGAATTCAACTCTCTTAAGGTCATCTTCAGCAGTAGTTCGAAATTCATCAGCCCCGTATTTATGGATCTTATCAACAGACGGCCTACTAACTTGGATTGGTTCCATACCTTGAAGAATAATGGGAACCGATTGAGGAGCAGTAGGGGTGGAGGTTGTTGACCAACCGGGTTCATCCGTACGAACTTAGTAAACCATTCGTTCATCATCTGGAAGAAGGCTTCCTTTGCCTCTCCTCCCTGACCCTCAGATACGAGCCTTGTATCGCTCGATGCTACTCTATGAACGGAGGCTTGAGCATTGCTCTTTACTTCATCGGAGCCAGCTCTGTTGGATGTTATTGCTATATGAAAACATGTTTCAAATAGTTTAGAGATATCACACTAGCACAGGTTATATAATGGCATGTATAGCTAGACTTGTACATTCTACGTTTAGTTTAAGAATCGACTAAACCGTAGCTCTGATACTAATAAAAGTAACACCTCTAACCTGTATCTATTTTTAGAACGGGGTTACAGAGCATTAACGGAGTTTACAATTCAAATGGGTAGAAATTTCAAACATTTCATATCATATCAATGAACATATTAAAGCCAAGTGAAATCATACATATTGTCCCTTATACGAGCCCTCAAGGTCCTAAAAATGCATTAGAAATAAGTCGAGACTAAATCAGAAACTCAGAGAATTTTTTAGGAAACAAGGAAAATTTTCAACACTGTAGGGGTCACATGGCCGTATGGCCAGACCGTGTGAGGAGACATGCTCGTGTCTTAGGCCGTGTGGGCATTTGAAATAAGAACACACTGCCATGTCCCAGCCCATGTCCGTGCCTGATTGGCTGTTTAACGTCACAACAATAATGTGCAAGCGTACACTGTCGATGCAAGTATAGTAGATAGATGTGAGTTTGTCAAATAACGATCCCAATGGGATGGTAGTGTTTTGTCTATTAATGTCACTGCAATACTTAGATATAAACAAGATTAATTGTGAGGATAGTTGTCAATGCAATAACTTGAAAATAATAAAATAAAATATGATAGTGACAAACTGGGATCCCCAACATGAATCTTCAGTATAACACTAAGTGTTCACAAGGTACAAAAGTATAGGTGATTGTCGAGGCAATACAATTCAATGAATATCTTACCCAGCGTTACTTCTCTATTTAATCTGAGACTTAAACATGCATATTAACCTCACCTTTCGATGATGGCAACATGGCACTATTAAGAACACGTGGACTAAATTCTTCTAATCGTCACTCAACTTCTGTTGTAATGCTTGTTGGCTCAAACTATCACTACACTTTCTAGTGTCATTGACTACAATAACACTTCCGTGTTAAAAACCATTCAAACCCTAAGATTAAACAATGAAAGCAAGTGCAACGCTCTGAAATTGGGCCTAAAAGTATTGGGCTTTGAGTATGGGAGCGATTAGGAGACTGCTCATAAATATTTTAGTTAAGCAAGTAAGTGACACAAATTTCATGTTTGCTTTATTGGCTAAGTGATTTGGGTGTGTTTGGGAGTGTTTAAGAAGCTTGGGTTCAAGTCTTGGCCTTAGTAGATTTTTTTTTTAAAATTAGTTCTTAAATGAATCTGGACTCTAGTACATAGGCTTTATAAATAATTGTCTTGTTTTAAGTCACAAAAAGCCTTCTGGTCTAGTGGCAAGGTGGAGTGTAAATGAACCTTGAGGTTTGAGATTTGAGCGTTGGCATAACGTAAATGAGGTATGTATTTTGCAGCTTGGTTCGGCCAGTGGTTGTGTTGCAATACAGTTCTGATGGATGAGTAGTGGAGTGTTAGGTGGAGGATATTAAGGAGGAAATCATGGAGAGGATTGGGGAGAGATTTGTGGAGAGAAATTAGGAGTTTGATGAGTGTGGGGATGTTGGTGCCTTTTGGTATCTCTAATTTGACATTGGAAAAAAACTGAGCATTTTCGGTATTTGTGAGTGTCTTGGAAGAGGGTTTTTTTCTCCTTTTTGAAAGTGGTAGCTGAATTCCTTTAGTTAATTTCAGCATTTGGTTGTTTCGGGTTTGTGCCTTTCGCAATAGAGTTCTTGGTTGTTTTGAATTTGTGCCTCTCGCGACACAGTTCTTCTTCTTTCTCTACTCTCTTAACATTGCCAAACTCATCTTCCTCCTCAGCCTCATTATTCTTTCAATTTTCTTTCATAGCCAACTTTCCTTCTTCTTCCCCCTTCATTTATTTTTCTCCCTTCTTCTTCTGTTCTACTTCTAAACCGAAAGTTATTCTTCTTTGATCTTTCTCAAGTAGTTTGGGTAGTGGTTGGTTGAATATTATTCTTCTCTAGTATTGGTAAATCGTTTCAGTCTGCAAGGGTTCTGACGAATCGGTACGTGTTCTGTTAAGTGATCTGACAAATCCGTTTCTTTTATCTTCTTCTAAAAACTGAATACTCCTTCTCTTAGTATTCTGTGATTGCCGAATGGTGACTCCTTCCCCTTAATATGTGTTTGTTGTTTTTAGGTGTTTCTGAGGTGTGAAAGTGCAGAAATTCTCTAGCTACCGAAACCCTGTCACCCACTAATCGATTAAGGTAATTTCAGTACCTTGCCTTATGGGCATAGATTGGACGGCCCTATTTTTCTGTAAGGTTATTATTCATGAGTTTAAGCCTCAACTATAATCGATTCCACCTATTAAGATCTTTTGTTATCGCAGTTTCTCAGCAAAGAAAGGTGTGGTCGATTTAAACTACTATCTAAGGGAATAAGTCGTTGTTCATACAATCGAGGTTTGTAGTATTGTCTATTTAGGTTAATTGTTTTAAACACTGATAAATGGTGGATTGACTATATGTTGGGACGGTTGTAGGTTGGGCGCTTAAGGATTTTGAAGTGGTTGCGTAAAAAGGTGTGTAATCGTACATCCAATTCGACTACTGTCAAAACGTTGGATAAAGGTGTGAACACACCACTATGTTACTGTGAATTAACAAAAGCTGAAAAGCTGAAACTTCGGTATTTGAGGCCTCACGAGCGTGTGATCGCTCGTGGGGTAAACCGAGCCTACAAATCATGGGTGATATATGGTAAAGGCCACCACGAGCGTTTTCATGGACTTGGGCTGTTGTGGGCCACGTTGGGCCAAAATATGCTGTGTGGGCCCAATAGGCTCTTGGGCCCCACATAGATTAAATCCACGGTAAGTGATAAATATTGAACTGGGCTATGTAGGTCACACAACCATAACTGAATTTGGGCTAAATGGGCCACACGAGCGTGTGGGCCTACTTAGGCCGAGTAATGGGCCTTGGGCCCATTTACACTGTTATGATCGTTTAGGTTATCAGTGTCGCTCGAAGCGACAGTAGACCTTCGAAGAGGTTGTTATCTGAGCTGGAACCCCAAAATAGGTAAAATGACCGTAATGCCCCTGTAGGGTAAAATGACCATAATACCCCGTAGGGTAAAATAATCGTAATGCCCCTGTAGGGTAAGGTAAAATGACCGTAATACCGTGTAGGGTAAAATGACCGTAATGCCCTTGTACGGTAAAATGACCGTAATGCCCTTGTAGGGTAAAATTACCGTAATGCACCTGTAAGGTAAAATGATCGTAATTCCCCTGTAGGGTAAAAAGACCATAATGCCCTTATAGGGTAAAATGACCGTAATACCCTTGTAGGGTAAAATGACCGTAATATCTTTGTTTGGTAAAATGACGATGATGCCCTTATGTTTTGAATGACTGATGTGCTTATGATTTACATATATGATTGTACTAAGTATGACTTTGCATACACGTAATATTTATGACACGACATACTGCATGGGGTTGGGATTTTTGATATGTAGGAAGTACTGTACTGGTGACTATGTCACATTCACTATTACTGGTGGCTTTGCCACATTTACTATTTTTGGCAGCTATGCTGCATTATTATTACTGGCAGCTTTGCTGTGTTATTGGTGTGCTGGCTGGGTGGGTCGATTTATATCCCCGCATGGTGTGTTGGTTGGTACGGGTGGTGTGCTGGCTGGATTTGGGTGGGATGCATAATCGCATTACACTGTACTGATACTGTATTGGGCTTAGGCCACACTATTACTGTATAGGGCTAAGGCCCAGACTGTACTAATACTGAATAGGGCTCAGGTCCAGACTATTGTTGATCTGGGCTTAGGCCCAGACTGTGTTATTCACTGTTTGTTTAACATTGGGATTACACACTGAGTTTTTGTAAACTCACCCCTTTCTTTTCATCTTTACAGGTAATCCCCAGCTTTAGACAAATTGGTGCTGCGAGGGACTTGGAGGTGGCCACACGACTACTGTGTCTTGCATTTGACTTTATTTAATTTAGATTTCATTTTTGGGTTTTTAATTTTGTAATAAGGCCGTTTGTGGGTTTTAATTTTTAATTGGGCTTTGGATTATATATTTTGAAACTGCTAGTCTAGGTAAATACGAGTTTTTTTAAAACAATTATTGTTTTCTAAGACATGTATTTTAAACTTCATCGACTTAAAAAGCTTCCGCGTTTTTAAATCAATTTATTATAACATTGATGGTTAATAAGGTAAATGTTTTGATGAGAACTTTTGTTAATTAATAATAAAAGGATTTAAATTTAGTAACGGATTTTTATCGAAAGGATCAATTTTCAAAGAACATCTGATGTGACATGTCAGATTCGGCCATAACGTCTAGGTCGGGTTTGGGGTGTTACAGCAAAATTAAATAAGATAACATTTAACCAAGAATTCATGTGTACTTCCATACAAATAGAAATCAAAGAGTAATCACCAGCATTTAGAAAGAAACAAGAAAGAATCGAATGGAGAATACTATACCTAGACAACTCGACTGAATCTCTCTATTCCCTCTTGTCTCGTACTTAAGTATCCTCGTCAGGAGCTAGTTTGCATCTGGTTTTCACATTGGCTCACCTATGAGAAACTTAAGCTGCCATGGCCGCAAGCTTCAAGGTAGGATGATGAAGATGATGATGGAGGAAAAAAGCTTTCCTCTCTTTCTCCCTTCTTTTTTCTCACGTCCACCTTTTATGTCCTCATCCAACAGTACAAGTGTCCTTCCCCAAAGTGATTATGTCCTTGAACGTACATGTTAGTTATACTAGACTGGATAGCTCATGCAATTTTAGTTCATATCCAGAAAGCTGTTAGGTGCAGCGACAATTCTAGACGCAATCTGGAACTAACTCATGCAGTGACATTAATGTAAAAAGATAGCAAAATTAAGGATAAAATAGGCTAGGATTCACTGAGTTAGAAAATGCAATTTACTAAACTGAAAATGCTAAAATGTATGTTAAGGATAACTAAATAGGAACAATTCAACCAATAAGTAAGGGGGAAAACATGTGTTCTTTCTAGTACTATCACACTCCCAAACTTGCGTTTTTACTTGTCCTCAAGTAAAATAGAAACTAGCAAGGTTATAAAAAATTTTACTAAGGAAAATGATCATTCTAGCAACTTGAACCCTCTAAATTCCTAATGGATGAATCACATTCAGATGAAAGAATATTGCATCGACAATTCATTAGCAAGAATGAATAAGGTTGCAACTTCATCAATGCTAGCATCATGCTTCAAACCCTAAGTTCTATCTACCATTACAACATTTATTATACAATACTAAGTATATATACATTTATTTTTCAGAATAAGGGATATTGTTGCATTACTGTACCCTCGTTCTTGAGAGGTAATGATGGGGTGCAACAAACCCCTAAGGAGTATGTAATTGCGCCGACACACACTCATGCGGTGATACGTGATATTCGTAACAGGTTTTAAATATTTATAATAAATCGTTCTTGAAACTAACTATTATCATGATGAAGGAAAGTGTACCTATCGAATAGTAGTATAGCTTTAGCAAGACCGGATTATCGAACCCAAAGGAACTAAATGTACTAGTATCAACTTTTTTTATTATCTAGCCTAAAAAAATAAAAGGGTTTTGTTTATCAAACTGATTAATTAAACTAAGAAATCACAGAAAAGAAATTTGGGGAAAATACTTTTTGGAAAACTCAATTGATTAAGATAGTACCTAAGAAAAAATCCACCTAGACTTCACTTGTTATTTGACTCTAAATCGGACGATTTATTCATTCCACTTGTTCCGTATAGATCCCTAAGTTATATTATTATCTCTCTCGAGACTAACAACGTCTAACCCTAGTTTGAATAATTAAAATCTCTTTCTAATTAACGCCCTAGGGTTGCATTAACTCGATCTATGGATCCCCTTATTAGGTTTCACCCTAATTCGGCAAAATCTTGTCACCCTGTCTCTAGACGCGCAACCAACTCCGCTTAATTATAACAAATTTACTCTTAGATAGGGTCTATTCCTCCTCTGAATAAGAGCTGAACTTGAGTCAATATTCTTGATCCTTGAATATCAAAACAAGAATTAAGAACAAGTCAAATATTTATCATACAATTCAGATAATAATAACAAGATCTGTCTTAGGTTTCATTCCCCTTAGGTATTTAGGTTTTTTAGTTCATACTAATGAAAGAAAACATTTTAAAAGAATAAAAATAACAAAACATCAAAAAACCCAAAACTCCTGAGGGAATTTGAAGGGAGATCTTCAGTCTTGATGGTGAATCTAGCTTTTGAGATGGATCGATCGGCTTTCCTTGAGCAATTCCTTGCTTCCTCCTGTGCGTCCCCCCTCTTCTCCTCTTCTAGTGTCTATTTATAAGCTTTGGAATGCCTAAGAGCCCTCAAAATTTTCCTTTTTCGAATTGGACTAAACTTGGGCTTGGCAGGGACACGCTCGTGTGACACGCCCGTGTGCGATTGCTTAAGGCAGTGGTCAAGGCTATTAAATTGGCACGGGTGTGTGATCTACCCGTGTAAATCGTGCTTTGACCTTGCCAAAGGGACACGTCCATGTGGTCTGCCCGTGTGAGGAAGTCCAGGCCGTGTTGATTTAGTACGTTAGCCCATTTTCTCCATTTTTGGCCTGTTTCTCGTTCCTTTCACTCACCTATGCTCACCTAAGTATAAAACATGAAATTAAGGCATTAGGAGCATCAAATTCACCAATTTTAAGGAAAAATCATCCATAAAATGTGCCAAGCATGGAATAGAAATATGTATAAATTACGGTTTATCAAATACCCCCATACTTAAGCATTTACTTGTCCTCAAGTAAAATCCTCAACTCATAATCAAAATAAATTCCTCTCAACTTATAATTTCTATCGATAATATCTCAAAATAATCCGTAGGTAATCATACATTGAAAATTCAACTGAAAGAACATCAAAGTTTCAAACATTCCAAGTTGAGCATTTTATTATGAAAACATAGGTGTCTCCCATCATCTAAGTAATTACCTTTGATTCAAAATATCACATAGTTTCACATCCCCACTAAAGATTCACTCAAATCACTCGAGATGTTTAAGTACAATAAATGAAGCACTCAATAGTCAATAATAAAAAGTCATTACCATAGGCTTGCATGAAAATCAAATCTCCACAACTATAAATTGAGATGAAAAATCAATCAAAAGGTCTTTAGAGGGTTGTAACGTGGCTTTGGTCAGAGGGTGTGGTCACAAGCTGAAAGAAAAGGTTAGAATCGAGAATGAATTGAAAAATTGCCTAACTAGAAAAATGACTAGTCATCAATTGCGTACAACAGAGCTTTTTTCTCAAAATATGGAATTTAACTTCTTTAGCTCAGAAGATCACTACTACTAATATGTATACATGTATTTTTTTAAGAACAAGTCAAATTACAAAATAGAATAAAACATATCTAAGCAACTATTCCAACTCAGATCTTGACAAAATTAGGGATCAAATTAATTTAGGGGATTTCAACAATAATGAGTTATGGGTTAATATTGAGGGTAAATTAATGAATGGGTTGTTAGGCTCAAGGGGTTCACTAAGGGTTAATTGTGAAGGTAGGCTTTTATGGAGTGAGTGGGTTAAACCTAAGTGCCTTTATCATTTTGACATATCAAATCAAATAGTGTGGTTTTAACATGCATAATCAAACAAGTTCTAGAATAACAATTCAATACTGACGCACTCATAATGAAAGTGAGCATGAAAGAAATAATAGATGCTCTAAAGGCTTAAGATCTCACAAAAATTATGGCTTTTTGATGTTTAAACTTGTGAATTCCAACTCAAAATAATACCTAAACTTAGGGAAACAATCTGAAAGTTTTTAATTCTTCAAAAATCAACTTATCATGCTTGATTCCCTAATGTCTTAAATTTTAAACGATCAATGCATAAATGCCTATGTTTTAATTCAAGATATATCAATAAATATTATATACTAATTGGAATTCATTCTAATAATGATATGAGAAGATCGTATGAGAATAAAACAAAATTCAGGGATTTTTCTTATATAAAAGACCCCCCACACTTAAGATGTACATTGCCCTCAATGTACAAATGTAGATAGATTGAAAAAGATAGATTTATAATCATAAGATAGGGAGAGAAGTGAAACTTCCTGAATAATGAATGAATTCCTTGAACTAGAGTTTTGGAGAATAATCGGCGTGAGAGTGGAAGAGGATACTCTGGTGGTGTTAGAGGTTCATTAGCCCATAAATCCTGTTAGAGGATACTCCGGTGGTAGCATGGTCGTGGTCGAGCAGGACATGGCAGTCATGAAGAACCTTTCCCGGTGGAGTTTTTAGTTCCTACGTGATGATGAGCTTAGGAGCTCTTTATAACTGTGATAGAATCATGAACTTTTTAGGGAATATATAATAAAGAATAATTACTCGATATGAAATAGCCGAAATTCAAAATTGTTAAATAAAAATTATAAAACCTAATAAAAATAAGCTTAAAGAAATATAAAAAGTAGTTTTAAAGTAGAATAAAAGTGAAAACATAAAATAATAAATAAAAGTTTTTAAACATCTTCATCGCGAGATGGTTCGCGAGGTGGGGTGGCGATGAGATGTGGAAGTGCTGAAAAATCTGCTATAAAGTAGCATCAATGTTATCGAAGTGCTAAAAACACTGTTGCTCGAAATGGGTAAGGCACCTAGAGATGTCAGCGTATAAAGCAACCGCATGAACTGGACGAGAGGGTGGTTGTGGCTGTGACGGTGGGTCCTCATGACGTGGAGGGACATCATCAGTAATGTCCTCAGGGTCTCCCTCCTCTGCTGATTGGGCAAGGCGATACTGAGGAGGTTGGGTTCCATACCGCTTCTCGATCATCCTCATACTAAGCATACTCGAGATGCCTTGTGGGGACATCAGGCCAATAAGATTAAGGGAGGATGGTTGGGCAGCTGTGTTGAGGAGCCCGAAGTGCCATGCCAGTTGAGTCACGTAGTGTAATATCCTAATTTTCGGGTTTTGTCGTGATTCTTGATATTTTGGTAAAGTTCTTAAAATTAGGTATTTGGTTGTGAAATTCATAATTGGAGGTTTTAAATGGGCTTATGGAAGGCCCATGTGTTGGCAAAAACCCGGTAGTATTTTTGAATTTTGGACTAAGAAGTTAGGGGATTTGGATAGGTGGTCTTATTAAAAATTGTAGGTAAAATGTATCACAAAAGAGCCTCTGGTAAAGTGGCTAAGTGACGCCACTAGGGAGCTAAAATGTGGCGTGTAAGTGGTTGGGGGAAGACCTGAGTTCGATTCCTTATGATGGAAAATATGATGTTAATTTTTATGCTTTGAGCATGCAGGAGTTGTAGCCAAATGAAACTCTGTGGGAGAGAGTTTGAATCAGTCAAACGCATGGATTAAGGAGTGATAAGGGGAGAGATTTTAGGGATTTGAAAGAGGGATTAGATTTGGCTGAATAGGGGGGATTAGGGAGGAGAAATCAGCTAGGGGGAATTTGAGGGTTGTATATTCGGCATTAGGCTATAGTTGTGCCGATTTTCCTCTGTTTGAACACCGTAAAACCATTCTTTTCTTTTTATATTCTTCTCTAACCGAAACTGCCACCCTTCCCATTCATCTTTCTCTCTTTTCGTTTTTGAAACCAGCCCATTATTCCCTTTCGCTTTATCTACTACTCCCTTTCTTATCTTCACATTTCCCGAAAAGCCACAAAAGCCGAAACCTGTGAAGCTTGGTTGTGCCGATTCCATTGTTGACTAGCAACCTTCTTTTCTCTTCACTTTTTGGTGGCCAATTCCTTCTTCTGACGAACTCTAAGTGGTACAAAGCAAGACGGTGGTAATTTTTCATACTCTAATCGATCCAGTAGTAACTGTTGACAAAACCCGCAACCCCCTATAGTTTAGGGAGGTTGTTGATTTGAGATGTAGGCCTTATTGGGCTTTTTCATTTGGTTCTTATGGTTTGTATAGCGGAGTAGATAACTTTGGAGGAGCAGCAAGGCTTGGGGGTATTGATTTGGATAACTTGGATCGAGCATCGGACTCGGTGAAGGTAAGTGATCTATGGCCATTAGGGGGTTCTTTCGCCGATTATGGTAAGGTGGATTTTGGGTTTGATAAGCATGATTTGTACACTAAGTATGGTGATGGTTAATTGTAGGTTGGCGTGGGAGACTTTGCTAGTGAACGTCACAAAACAGGTGTGTAACGAACCCTCTTTCGTAGCTTAACTCGATATTTACCGAAAAGCCGAAATGTCAAAATTCTGGCATTTCGAGGACTCGTGAGCATACGAACGCTCATAGGTTAGTTAGATTCAATAAGATCAATGATCGGGATCGTTGGAACAGGTAAGAGCACGATTTGGTGCACGATTGTAAGTTGGGCCTCGAGGGGCTGAAATCGGGCCCAATAGGCTTCCGGGCCCATTTGGGTAAATTTGGTTGAAAATGGAACCCTTTCAGATTGCGTGTTAATACGGTTAAGATCATTATGGAAGATGGGCTAAATGGGCCTAGATGACTAATTCGGCTATGTAGGGCCCATTAGGGGTTTTTGGCCCAATAACTCGGTTTCGCTAAGAATGGGCTAGAATCGCTATCAAAACACATGAAATTATTAGTAACTAATAATGAACACGGATAACCCTAATATTTGGTAAAAATTACGAAATTACCCTTATAATATGAAAATGACTGTTTTACCCCTAGGGTTTAATTATGAGTTTGATGCATGAGATTTTGATATATATGATTTGATACGATATGCACATGATATTTATGATATGCACATGATGTAGTCATTTATGCATGGGTTGGGTTAATATGGATGGAGGAAGTGCAAAAGGGCTATGCCCCAGTTTACAAAAAAGGGCTTTTGCCTCAGTTCATCAAAAAGGGTTTTGCCCCAGTTATTAAAAGAGGCTAGGCCTCTAGTTATATGTTAAAACAGCTATGCTGCCAGTGGAGAGTTTGGTTGGGTGGGTTGAGTTACTCCCCACATGGAGAGCTTGGTTGGTACGGGTGGAGAGTAGCGGTTGGTGGGTTGAGTAGTCTCCCCAAATGGGCTTGCATATGTTCATTGATGTTGCATGTATTATTGAAATGGGCCTATGGGCCATATTGTTACAGTAAAGGCTTCAGCCCAGTGATATGAATAATGTAAAGGCTTCGGCCCAGTATATGCTGAGATTGAATTTGGGCTTAGGCCTAGCAGTCTGATATTGTTTTGGGCTCTGAAAGGGGCTTGTTGCACACTGAGTTTCCAAACTCACCTCTCTCCTTAACCTTGAAGGTGAGCTTTGATTTGGGGACTTGGAGCCGGAGGGGTTTCAGAGTGGCCACAGTGATCGCTTTTGGGCTTTTGAGATAAGTTATTGGTTTTCTTTAGTCTACATTATTTATTATTATTTGGTTGTAATAAGGCCATTTTAACCTTGTTTTCTTCTCTGGGATTGTTTTATTTTTAATAACTTTCAACTGGTTGATAATAATTCAAATGGGCTAGACTTAGGATGCGTTTTCAAAATGATATTTGTTTTCAAAATAACACAACGTCACGATTATTCGATTTATCAAAAATAGCTACTTAAAGAAATTTCAACTCGTCATAACCAAGTGTGGCAATGGTTGTGGGCATGTCTAGGATTGGATCCAATCGAAGAGCTTGGTACTTAAGCAGCCTTCATGGCTCACCTCCTCTGTTACGGATTCCTACCTGGTGCCCAGCTTCCATTCACCTGGTTAAGCTTAACAAAAGTTGGTTTTAAAGCGCTAAAACGAAACGTGGATTTTTAACTTCAACGTGGCACGTCGGATTCAGCCGTAACGTCTGGGCCGGGCTTGGGGTGTTACATTTAGTAGTATCAAAGCCCGGTTGCAACAACTCGGCTGTGGATCGGGTCTGAAAATATTTTTGAAAACTTAGGCCTAAGAGGGGTATTTTTGGAAATGGTTTTGAAAAGTTCTTTTCAAAGATGTTTTACAAGGTATACATGATAAAATGGTTCAAGTTTTTTTTTCTTCTGTTTTTTTAAAACAAGACTAAAATCAAGAGTTTCAAAACATGGGTGTGTCAAGTCAAAATTAAAATTTCTATTTGTTGTGACGAAATGCATGTTTTTTTTTATTTTTGGAGAAAGAAGTGGCACATTGAATCCCCGACACCAAGTCTATAAGTATACTCTCTTTTACGTTAAGTGATAATGATATGATGCTATGAGTAAAACTGAGACCCTACTATGATACTTTAGATAGGGTAGAGCTGTAAAACGGTAGGAATGAGACTGTAGCTAGGCTACGACATTATGAAAACAATCCTTGAACTACTATATTTCCATAAGACATCTCGTAATAAACAATTGAACATTATACTAATATCATAAAATTCGTAATCAGATAATTCGATATGAGTACAAGAGGAACTTGTGGACGAGGCAGCGGACGTGGTCGCGGAAGGGTGCAAGCGAAATCTTCATCCTCAGGGCATAGGCCAGCTGAGGAGGCATCGGTGCCACAGGCAACTGAGACTGGGTCTTATGATCGGGCTGCGGGGGATGATGCTTTGTCCCAAGCAATGTTAAGGGTTTTGGAAAGGGTTGCTAGAGCTAGCACCGAGACAGTAAATAGGGGATCCATCTCGGAGCGACTCCGGGCTATTGGAGCAGAAGTGTTTAGGGGCGTATCTGTAGTAGCCCCAAATGTGGCTGAATATTGGCTAGAGGCAACAGAGTGGATTATGGATGATTTAGATTGCTCTGTGGAGCAAAAGCTGAAGGGGGCTGTGTCGTTGCTACGAGACGAGGCATACTGATGGTGGATTACCGTGAGGGAGAGTACCCCGATTGAACGAGTAACCTGGGAATTGTTCAAGACTGCTTTTAAGGGGAGGTATGTTGGAGCTAGTTATGTGGATGCCTGTCGAAAGGAATTTTTGAATCTGACTCAGGGTAATAAGACTGTTGCGGAGTATGAGGCAGAATTCTTGAGGCTGAGTCGATACGCCAGAGGGATAGTTGCAACTGAATATGAGCGCATTGTTCGATTTGAGGATGGCCTCCACGATGAGCTTAGGATAATGATAGCTCTACAGAGGGAGCGTGATTTTGCTACGTTGGTAGAAAAGGCTAAGATAGCCGAGGAAGTAAATAGAACTGAACGGCAGAATCGTGAGAAGGATCGACCCAGATTTAGGAGGGATTCTGGACCCTCGAGTGCTACAAATAGGTATGTCAAAAGATCTAGAATGGAGGAACCGGTTCGAGCAGTTCCTGTGAATACTTTTAGACTGCAGGCTTGCAGGGACTGTGGTAGGGTGCATATGGGGGAGTGCTGGAAGCGAACTGGAGCGTGTTTTCGATGTGGGTCAAAGGAGCATAAGTTCAGAGAATGTCCTCGGATAGTAGCTCAGGAACTAGCTGCGGAACAAAGGGATGTTCAACCACAGCGAGGAGGACCACCACCACAGAGAGGTCGTGGGCAAGGTAGAGGTGGTAATGGAAGTGGACGAGGACGTGGGCCACCTGGCAAGGGTGCTGGGCATGCTAAACTCGACAACCGGCTTTGGTTTATGCTACACGACATCGTGAGGAGGGTGACGCTTCTGATGTTATAACCGATACGTTCTTCATTCATAGCACGTCTTACACTACTTTGATTGATGTGGGTTCCACTCACTCGTATGTTGCTTCTGATGTATCTGGGGCTTTGGGTTTGCTTCCCGAGGAGATGGTGAGTGGGGTATCGGTGATAAGCCCTTTAGGTCACTCGGTTAAGGTAGATAAACTCTTTAGGGCGGTGCCTTTAGAGACACAAGATAAGATATTTGTAGGAGATTTGATGGAGCTGCCATTTGGGGATTTTGATCTTATCTTGGGAATGGACTGGCTAGCTAAGCATAGGGCGATGTTGGATTGTGCTATTAAGAGAATGGTACTAAGGACTGCCGAAGATGAGGGGATAATGGTCATAGGGGAACGAAGGGATTATTTGTCCAATGTTGTTTCGGCTTTAAGAGCCGAGAAGTTGATTCGAAAAGGTTGTGAGGTGTACTTGGCATTTGTAAGTTAAGTTGAACCTGAGGGGGTGACTGTGGGGTCGGTTAAGACCATTAAGAATTTCAAGATGTATTTTCAGAGGAACTTCCTGGATTACCTCCAAACAGAGAAGTCGAGTTCGGAATCGACTTGTTACCTGGAACAGCTCCTGTGTCCATTGCGCCTTATAGGATGACACCAAAGGAGTTGGTAGAATTGAAAGCACAGATTCAGGAACTACTGGATAGAGGGTTTATAAGACCAAGTGTTTCCTCGTGGGGCGTACCAGTGTTGTTCGTAAAGAAGAAAGATGGGACCATGCGATTGTGTATTGACTATCGACAGTTGAATAAACTGACGATCAAGAACAAGTATTCGTTACCAAGAATCGAAGATCTGTTCGACCAACTAAGAGGAGCCTCGGTATTTTCTAAGATCAACCTTCGATCAGGATATCATCAGTTGAGAGTCAAAGAAGTGGATATTTACAAGACGACATTCAGAACTCGATATGGTCATTACGAGTTTCTGGTTATGCCCTTTGGTTTGACTAATGCACCAGCAGCATTCATGGATTTAATGAATCGAGTGTTTCAGCCATACTTGGATCGGTTTGTGGTCGTTTTTATTAATGATATCTTGGTGTATTCAGAAACGGAAGAGAAGCATGATGAGCATCTTCGTGTTGTGCTACAAGTGCTAAGGGAAAAGTAACTTTATGCAAATTTTAGTAAGTGCGAGTTTTGGCTGAAGGAGGTCACTTTCTTGGGGCATGTTCTGTCTGCTGAGGGAATCAAGGTCGACCCTCGAAAGATTGAGGCAATTCTGGAATGGAAGCCACCGAGGTTAGTAACAGAAATCTGAAGTTTTCTGGGGTTGGTAGGTTATTATCGGAGATTTGTGGAAGGATTTTCTGTGTTGACAGCACCATTAACTAAACTTATAAGGAAGGGAGCACCATTTGTTTGGACAAATAAGCAGCAATAGGCTTTTGAGAATCTGAAAAAGGTTTTAACAGAAGTGCTAGTGTTGATTCAGCCAGAGTCTGGTAAGGATTTCACTGTGTACAGCGATGCATCATATGTAGGTCTGGGCTGCGTGTTGATGCAAGAGGGTAAAGTGGTCGCTTATGCTTCACGATAGCTTAAGCCTTACGAGGTAAACTACCCTACGCATGACTTGGAGTTGGCAGCAGTGATTTTTGCACTTAAAATATGGAGGCACTACTTGTATGGGGAGAGATGCATTATTTATACGGATCACAAGAGTCTTAAGTACTTGTTAACTCAAAAGGAGCTGAATATTAGACAGTGAATGTGGATAGAGTTGTTAAAGGACTATGACTGTTCGATTGAGTACCATCCAGGTAAGGCAAATGTTGTGGTTGATGCGCTAAGTCAAAGGACTGTGGCAGAATTGAAGGCAATGTTTGCTCGTTTAAGTTTGTATGACGATGGAAGCTTATTGGCAGAGTTACAAGTGAGACCGACTTGGGTGGAGCAGATTAAGAAGCAACAGTTGGAGGATGAGTCATTTGTTTCTCGGTTTCAGCAAGTTGAGAAGGGGGGAATCCAGATTTTGGGTTAAATAATGATGGGGTTCTTTGTTTTCGAGGAAGAATTTGTATGCCAAAGGACTCTGACTTGAGATTAATGATTTTAAAAGAGGCACATAATGGACCTTGTGCTATGCATCCAGGAAGGAGTAAGTTGTATCGAGACTTGCGAGAGCTATATTGGTGGCCTGGACTTGAGCGAGAAGTGATCGAATTTGTGGGGAACTGTTTGACGTGTCAACAAGTAAAGGCCGAGCATCAACTGCCTTCAGGATTGTTACAGCCAGTAAAGATACCACTTTGGAAGTGGGAAAGGGTAACTATGGATTTTGTAAGTGGGTTGCCATTGACACCTTCCAAGAAGGATTCAGTTTGGGTAATTGTGGATAGGCTCACGAATCTGCCTATTTCATACCTGTCCGAACCGATTACTCACTTCAGAAGCTGGCCAACTTGTATGTGGCGGAGATAGTGCGGTTGCATGGGATGCCATTATCGATAATTTTTTACTAAGACCCAGGGTTTACATCTCGGTTTTGGCAGAAGTTGCATGAGGCGTTGGGAACGCGATTGGATTTCAGTACTGCCTTTCACCCTCAGACGGATGGGCAGTCAGAGCGGGTAATTTAGATTTTAGAAGACATGTTGAGAGGTTGTGTTCTTGAATTTAGAGGCAGTTGGCAGGACTATTTGCCATTGGCGGAGTTCGCGTATAACAACAGTTACCAAGGAAGTATTCAGATGGCTCTTTATGAGGCACTATATGGGCGAAGGTGTCGTTCGCCTACGTGTTGGGCAGAGTTGGGGGAAAGGTAAGTACTTGGTCCAGAGTTGGTAGCAGATACTGAAGACAAAATTAAGGTGATCAGGAATCGGTTAAAGGAGGCAGCAGATCGACAAAAGCCTTATGCCGATCTGAAGCGTAAGGATATTGAATATGCTGTGGGGGATATAGTCTTTTTGAAGGTATCGCCTTGGAAGAAGATATTGAGATTTGGTAAGAAGGCAAGTTGAGTCCACGGTTTATTGGGCCTTATCGAATTATTAAGCGGATAGGGCCGGTGGCTTATCAGCTAGAGCTACCTCCAGAGCTGAATTGTATTCACGACGTTTTTCATGTGTCCATGCTAAGGCGATATCGTTCTGACCCAACTCATATCGTGCCAGTTGCAGAAATCGAAGTACAGTCAGATTTGACCTTCGAAGAAGAACCTGTGCAAATACTTGATCATGACGTCAAGCTACTGAGAAGGAAGCCAGTCCCATTAGTGAAGGTACTTTGGAGAAACCATGGCAAAGAAGAAGCTACTTGGGAGACCGAGGAAGCAATGCGTTAGCAATACCCTCAACTATTTGGAGCAGGTAAAAATTTCGAGGCCAAAATTTCTTAAGGAGGGTAGAGTTGTAATATCCTGATTTTTGGGTTTTGTCGTGATTCTCGATATTTTGGTAAAGTTTTTAAAATTAGGTATTTGGTTGTGAAAGTCATAATTGGAGGTTTTAAATGGGCTTATGGAAGGCCAATGTGTTGGCAAAAACCCGGTAGTATTTTTGAATTTTGGACTAAGAAGTTAGGGGATTTGGATAGGTGGTCTTATTAAAAATTGTAGGTAAATTGTATCACAAAAGAGCCTCTGGTAAAGTGGCTAAGTGACGCCACTAGGGAGCTAAAAGGTGGCGTGTAAGTGGTTGGGGGAAGACCTGGGTTCGATTCCCTGTGATGGCAAATATGATGTTAATTTTTATGCTTTAAGCATGCAGGAGTTGTAGCCAAATGGAACTTTGTGGGAGAGAGTTTGAATTAGTCAAACGCATGGATTAAGGAGTGAAAAGGGGAGAGATTTTAGGGATTTGAAAGAGGGATTAGATTTGGCCGAATAGGGGGGATTAGCGAGGAGAAATCGGCTAGGGGGAATTTGAGGGTTGTATATTCGGCATTAGGCTATAGTTGTGCCAATTTTCCTCTGTTTGAACACCGTAGAACCATTCTTTTCTTTTTATTTTCTTCTCTAACCGAAACTACCACCCTTCCCATTCATCTTTCTCTCTTTTCTTTTTCAAAACCAACCCATTATTCCCTTTCGCTTCATCTATTACTCCCTTTCTTATCTTCACCTTTGCCGAAAAGCCACAAAAGCCGAAACTTGTGAAGCTTGGCTGTGCCGGTTCCATTGCTGACTTGCAACCTTCTTTTCTCTTCACTTTTTTGTGGCCAATTCCTTCTTCTGACGAACTCTAAGTGGTACAAAGGAAGACGGTGGTAAGTTTTCGTACTCTAATCGATCCAGTAGTAACTGTTGACAAAAGTCGAAACCCCCTTATAGTTTAGGGAGGTTGCCGATTTGAGATGTAGGCCTTATTGGGCTTTTTCATTTGATTCTTATGGTTTGTATAGCGGAGTAGATAACTTTGGAGGAGCAGCAAGGCTTGGGGGTATCGATTTGGATAACTTGGATTGAGCGTCGGACTCGGTGAAGGTAAGTGATCTATGGCCATTAGGGGGTTCTTTGGCCGATTATGGTAGGGTGGATTTTGGGTTTGATAAGCATGATTCGTACACTAAGTATGGTGATGGTTAATTGTAGGTTGGCGTGGGAGACTTTGCTAGTGAACGTCACAAAACAGGTGTGTAACGAACCCTCTTTCGTAGCTTAACTCGATATTTGCCGAAAAGCCAAAATGCTGAAATTTTGGCATTTCGAGGACTCCTGAGCATACGAATGCTCATAGGTTAGTTAGATTCGCTAAGGTCGATAATCGGGATTGTTGGAACAGGTAAGGGTACGATTTGGTGCACGATGGTAAGTTGGGCCTCGAGGGGCTAAAATCGGGCCCAATGGGCTTTTGGGCCCATTTGGGTAAATTTGGTAGAAAATGGAATCCTGTCAGATTGCGTGTTAATACGGTTAAGATCGTTATGGAAGATGGGCTAAATGGGCCTAGATGACTAATTCGGCTATGTAGGGCCCATTAGGGTTTTTGGCCCAATAACTCGGTTTCGCTAAGAATGGGCTAGAATCGCTATCAAAACACATGAAATTATTAGTAATTGATAATGAACACGGAGAACCCTAATATTTGGTAAAAATTATGAAATTACCCTTATAATATGAAAATGACTGTTTTACCCCTAGGGTTTAATTATGAGTTTGATGCATGAGATTTTGATATATATGATTTGATACGATATGCACATGATATGTATGATATGCACATGATGTATTCATTTATGCATGGGTTGGGTTTATATGGATGAAGGAAGTGCAAAAGGGCTATGCCCTAGTTACCGAAAAGGGCTTTGCCCTAGTTTACCGAAAAGGGCTTTTGTCCCAGTTCATCAAAAAGGGCTTTGCCCCAGTTATTAAAAGAGGCTAGGCCTCCAATTATATGTTAAAGCAGCTATGCTGCCAGTGGAGAGTTTGGTTGGGTGGGTTGAGTTATTCCCCACATGGAGAGCTTGGTTGGTACGGGTGGAGAGTAGCGGTTGGTGGGTTGAATAGTCTCCCCAAATGGGCTTGCATATGTTCATTGATGTTGCATGTATTATTGAAATGGGTCTATGGGCTATATTGTTACAATAAAGGCTTCGGCCCAGTGATATGAATAATGTAAAGGCTTCATCCCAATATATGCTGAGATTGAATTTGGGCCTAGGCCCAGCGGCTGATATTGTTTTGGGCTCTGAAAGGGGCTTGTTGTACACTGAGTTTCCAAACTCACCCCTCTCCTTAACCTTGCAGGTGAGCTTTGATTTGGGGACTTGGAGCCGGAGGGGTTTCAGAGTGGCCACAGTGATCGCTTTTAGGCTTTTGAAATAAGTGATTGGTTTTCTTTAGTCTACATTATTTATTATTTATTTTTGGGTTGTAATAAGGCCATTTTAACTTTATTTTCTTCTCTGGGATTATTTTATTTTTAATAACTTTAAACTGGTTGATAATAATTCAAATGGGCTAGACTTAGGACGCGTTTTCAAAACAATATTTGTTTTCAAAATAACACAACGTCACAATTATTCGATTTATCAAAGATATCTACTCAAAGAAATTTCAACTCGTCATAACCAAGTGTGGCAATGGTTGTGGGCATGTCTAGGATTGGATCCAATCGAAGAGCTTGGTACTTAAGCAGCCTTTATGGCTCACCTCCTCTGTTACGGATTCCTACCTGGTGCCCAGCTTCCATTCACCTGGTTAAGCTTAACAAAAGTTGGTTTTAAAGGGCTAAAATGAAAAGTGGATTTTAACTTCAATGTAGCACGTCGGATTCGACCGTAAAGTCTGGCCGAGTTTGGGGTGTTACAGTAGGGGCCAATGGAGATGACCCCCTCCGATGTCCCTCCGTCTGGTGGCGAATGGTGAGGGTAATAAAGTAGGTGAGGTCGAGTACATGCCCGTCCGCCATGCTCCATAGAAAGTTGGCGTCGTGAGTGTTGATGACGCCGGTTCTCTCTCGACATCCTGTCAAAGTGTGTGCCAAGACGGCATGTAGGTACCTTAAGAAAGGAGAGAGAGCCGATGCCTTGGAGCGGCTCGAGTCGTAGGTGGCAGAACTGGGGACCAAAGCGTACTAGCACTTCGAGGGCGAGTGTGTTGAGGTCGTTCTCATCCATGAACTCCTCTATGTACAGGCCCCAAAGCTATACCGAACTCAGGCACACTCAACTGGCAGACTAAACCACCGAGACGAAACTAAACTATTCCAGGATCATCAAAGTTGGTCATGACGTCTTGAACATGGAATGTCGAGCAAATTTCAAGTGTGAGCTCAAGGTACGTCGGCTCGATGATCACAAATAAGAGGTCCCATGGATCGGTTGTCAGGATTGCTCGTACATTATTAGCCAACTGGACTTGTTCAAGCGCTGTCCAGTCAATGCAGCGGCCCACACCTAAAGGTTGGGCCCATAGGATTTGGAATAGTTCCTCCTAATTTCCAGGTGGAAATTGGAGGTATGGGTGATGAAATTCCGCAGTAGTGCCCGAGGAAGATGCCCCTTTTCACTTTTTCGAAGCAAGAACGACAGTTTTCTTGCCACGTAAGCTTGACATGGTATACCTGGAAGAAGAACAAAGAATATAACATAACTAACTAACTCAATAAGTAATCATGAATATAGTTAAACTAACCAGTCCAACCAATAGTACTTAGCAGTTTAATCTAAATGATAGAAGTTTATATAGCAATTGACATAATAAAAGAATGATTATTTTCAACATAAAATGACTAAACTAGACTCTTATGGGAACACACGAAAAGAATGACTGTATCAAAAAGCATTGACTAAAATGGAAAAGAATAAACGTATAAGCATGACTATAGTGAGAACTATGAATATAAATAAAAAATCTGCCAAATAAAACCATAAGAAGCATAAAACTAGTAAAATGGATGAAAAAAATATAGAGAAAAGAGTAAACAAACGCTAAAAAGATGAGAATGGGTGTCGAAAATGGAGTTGGGGGCGGCGCACGGGCGTGGTAGGGGGACCGCATGGACTTGCAGCAGCTAGGGTTAGAGATTTTCGGTGAAGAAGATGATTAATAGTGAAGGGTATTTATAAATTTTGGGACACACGGCCAGGGTACATGCCCGTGTTCCCTATTTTTTGCCCGTGTGATTCGCGAATTTTCAATTTGGGCGCGTCTGACATTTGGCCCACGCCCGTGTTCCTTGGGCGTGTGGGTGCACACTATCGTGTCGCACGACCATGTCTATCTTCGTTCGCTTCTCCACGCCTGTCTATGTAGGCCCACACCCATGTTAATCTGACATGTTTGACCACGGGTTCTAGACACGGGCGTGGCGAATGCCCGTGCTATTTTCTCAAGTTCAACTACAGTTCTACGACACGGGAGTGTCGCACGCCTACGTTGTTTTGGCAGATTCGCCCACGGTCCTAACGCACAGCCGTGGAGATTTATCGCATCCCGTGTTGGGGAAAATTTCACCCTATTTTCACATGGTCTAAGGCACGCCCGTGTGCCTAGCCGTGTGTGCTTTAGAAAGCTTGCGTTCCATGATTCGGTGAGTATGTTAGATGTTAAAAAATAAAATTTAAAGAAATTAATTTTGTTAGTGCTTGGTTGCCTTCCAAGAAGCGATTATTTATAGTCTAAGCTCGACTTACCTCTCTGGTGCGTGATCATGGTGGATCGAAGAGTTTACCCTCCTCATCCCTACTGTAAATTTTATCAACATAAGGTTTAAGACGAGTACTACTTAGCTTGAACATGCCGAATTAGGGTGATTTACCTCGACCGTACCATATGGAAAAATGCTAGTTACCGTAAGAGGGGTTTCTTCATTAGGTTTAGAATTGGCGATTCGAGGATCTGCTGCATCTAGTAGTACTTTGTCTCCAACTTGAAGTTCATTTTTGGAAGAATTAGGCTCATCAAGGCGTGGTTTTGGTTTATCGTGTTTTCTCAGTTTATGTGTCTGCCATTCTTCTAGCTCCCCAATTTGTAACCTTCGTTCTTCATGGATGGGTTCTTTGTTGTTGCTTAGCTTATGTATGTTTTTCGGACCTATTTCCTGCAAAGAAGGTTGCACCATATGGTTAGTTTTAGCTAAATGATTTCTACAGTCACCTTCGATTTTTGATGTATTATTTGAATTACGGGCTTGAAGGGTGATTGTTTCATCTCCCACACAAAGTGTGAGTTCACCTGTGCCAACGTCAAAAATTGTTATGGCGGTTACTAAAAAGGGCCTTCCTAAAATTAAGGGTGCGTTACTATCCTCTTCCATGTTTAGAACAACAAAGTCTACTGGGTATATAAATTTATCGATCTTAACAAGAACATCTTCTATGTAGCCCTAGGAAATCTAATGGTCTTATCAGCCAATTGAATGCTCATCCTAGTTTGTTTGGGTTTCCCCAGACCTAGTTGCTTAAACAACTTGTAAGGCATAACGTTGATACTAGCCCCTAAATCAACCAACACATTATTAACATCTAAACTACCAATTAAACAAGGAATAGTAAAACTCCCTGGATCTTTTAGTTTGTTGGGCAGCTTATTCTGAAGAATGGCTGAGCAAACCATGTTCATCTCCACATGCGACCTTTCATCTAACTTTCGTTTATTTGCTAGAAGCACCTTTAAAAATTTGACTGCGTTCTGCATCTACGAAAGTACTTCAATAAGCGGCAAGTTAATATGTAGTTTCTTTAAAAGTTTAAGGAATTTACCAAATTGCTTGTCTGAGTGGTCTTTCCTTGTTGCATTGGGGTATGGCACACGAGGTTTATATTCTGCACTACCACTTTTTGTTCGTTTTGGCCTACCTCATTCATACCTTCGGTTAGCGTCAGTTTTGGCCTTGGTTTTGCCACTAACCCTTCCTCATCTTGAATGGCAATTGCGTTGAGTTGCTCCCTTGGGTTAGATACAGTGTTGCCTGGCAGGCTATCTTGTGGCCGTTCAAAAATCAACTTGGCGAGCTATCCAATCTGAGCTTCGAGCCCTTGGATTGATGCTTGTTGATTTTTGAGTGCCATCTCGGTATTCTGAGATCGAGGATTATTACCCATGTAATTTAACTGCTCGTTCTCCATGTTATGGCCATAAGGTGGGTATTTTGAATTGCTCGACCCACCTCTATTTGCTTCGCACTGCATTATTGGGTGAACCTGTGAAGAACTAAGAAAACCATCAATTTTCTTATTCAAGAGTTCTACCTGATTAGAGAGCATGGTGACCGAATCGATGTTGTAAACACCGGTTGTTTTCATTGGCTTTGTCCTCATACTTGCCACTGATAGTTATTCAGTGACATCTCCTCTATAAATTCATAGACATCATCAGGTGTTTTATTATTGATGGTTTCGCCAGCAACTGCGTCAACCATTTGTCGAGTCGAAGGATTCAGGCCATTATGAAACGTTTGAACCTGTAGCCAGAGTGGTAACCCATGGTGAGGGCATCTTCACAAAAGGTCATTGTATCTCTCCCATGCATCGTAGAGTGTTTCTAAATCCATCTCACAAAAGAAGAGATATCATTACGTAATTTAGCCATTTTAGCCGGCGGAAAATATTTTAATAAAAACTTTTCGATCATTTGTTCCCAAGTAGTGATTGACCCTCGTGGTAACGAGTTCAACCATTGTTTAGCTTTGTTCCTCAATGAAAAGGCAAATAACCGAAGACATATGGCATCATCAGAAACGCCATTGATTTTAAATGTATCGCAGAACTCCAAAAAGTTTGCCAAGTGAGCGTTGGGATCTTCGTCCTGCAAACAATCAAACTGAACAAATTGATATATCATTTGAATTTTGTTAGGTTTCAGTTCAAAAGTATTTGTAGCTACAGCAGGTCTAACTATGCTTGATTCAGTTCCTGTTAAAGAAGGTTTAGCATAATCATACATAGTACGCAGAGTAGGATTCCGATTTACTAGATTAACAACAATTGTAGGAGGTATCAGGTTTTCTTGATTTTCAGCCATCTCCTTGGTTGTGGTTTGAATATCGTCCTCTTGCTTGTCCTCTGTGTATCTTAAGCTTCACCTTATTTCTCTTTGGTTTCTGCAAATTGTGCGATCGATCTCACTATCAAAGAATAATGGTCCAGATGGGTTTCTTCTAGTCATAAACTATAAGAACCTGGCTAAAGTAAATGGCTAAAGTAATAAAAATTGAGTGTTCCTAATATCTTAGTTCCCCGGCAACGGCGCCAAAACTTGATACGTGATATTTGTGACATGTTTTAAATATTTATAATGAATCGTTCTTGAAACTAACTATTATCATGATGAAGGCAAGTGTACCTATCGACCAATAGTATAGCTTTAGCAAGACCGGATTATCAAACCCAAAGGAACTAAAAGTACTAGTATCAACTTTCTTTTTATTATCTAGCCTAAAAAAATAAAAGGGTTTTGTTTATCTAACTGATTAATTAAACTAAGAAATCACAGAAAAAAATTTAGGGAAAATACTTTTTGGAAAACTCTATTGATTAAGACAATACCTAAGGAAAAATCCACCTAGACTTCACTTGTTATTTGACTCTGAATCAGATGATTTATTCATTCAACTTGTTCTGTTGAGATCCCTAAGTTATATTATTATCTCTCTCGAGACTAACAATGTCTAACCCTAGTTTGAATAATTGAAATCTCTTTCTAATTAACGCCTTAGGGTTGCATTAACTCGATATATGGATCCCCTTATTAGGTTTCACCCTAATCCGACAAAATCTTGTCACCCTATCTCTAGGTGCGCAACCAACTCCGCTTAATTATGAAAAATTTACTCTTAGACAGGGTCTATTCCTCCTCTGAATTAGAGCTTAACTTGAATCAATATCCTGGAATATCAAAACAAGAATTAAGAACACATAATTAAGAACAAGTCAAATATTTATCATACAATTCAGATAATAATAACAAGATCCATCTTAGGTTTCATTCCCCTTAGGTATTTAGGGGTTTTAGTTCATACTAATGAAAGAAAACACCTCAATAGAATAAAAATAACAAAAACATTAGAAAACCCAAAACTCTTGAGGAAATTTGAAGGGAGATCTTCAGTCTTGATGGTGAATCCGGCTTTTGAGATGGATCGATCGGCTTTCCTTGAGCAATTCCTTGCTTCCTCCTGTGTGTCCCCCCCTTCTCTTCTAGGGTGTATTTATAGGCTTTGGAATGCCTAAGAGCCCTCAAAATTGGCCTTTTCCGAATTGGACTAAACTTGGGCTCGGCAAAGACACGCCCGTGTGCAATTTCTTAAGGTCGTGGTCAAGGCTGTTAAATGGGCACAGGCGTGTGATCTACCCGTGTAAATCATGCTTTGACCTTGCCAAAGGGACACGGCCGTGTGGTCTACCCGTGTGAGGGAGTCCAGGCCGTGTTGATTTGTATGTTGGCCCATTTTCTCCATTTTTGGCCCGTTTCTCGTTTCTTTCACTCTCCTATGCTCACCTAAGTACAAAACATGAAATTAAGGCATTAGGAGCATCGGATTCACCAATTGTAAGGAAAAATCATCCATAAAATGTGCTAAGCATGCGATAGAAATATGTATAAATTACGGTTTATCATGCAGCAACAAACTTTGGCCAGATTGATTTTTCTAATGCTTGTATTTAAGTGTTCCCTTTTAAAAATTCCATACTACACTCTCTTTGGAGTATTTCTAATTTATAACTATATATACATATATAAGCAGCTGTAAAAAGTAGATTCATTCAAGATTTTAGGAATGATAGTAGTCATCCATTACTAATGCAACCTAATCCATTCATCAAAGAGTTGAAGCTACAACCCTCTGTAAAATTTATCCAACTCATTCATTAATAATTCACATAATTCAAGAATTAAGCATCGAATGTAATAAAAATTTTTGAATAACTTTCATTACTTAAACCTCGTATGCTTCAAAAAAAATTGAAATGTAGGTGCATTTCCAAGCCCCATGTGCATTCCCCAAAACTTAAAGTTCGCATTGTCCTCCATGCACTAACATGAAAATGTAATGACAATAAAAAAAATGCAATGACAATGTTTACTGATCAAAATAAAACCTACAGCTACATCCAATGCATGAATACGATAACTAAAGCTTAAATTAAACTAACTCAATTATCTGCAGTGGCCGATGTGGCTGCATGATGTTTGTTTCTCCTTCTTCTTTCATTTTTTATCCTTGGAGCACTTACTTTTCTTTTCTTTGGGCTTTGCAAAATCTTCAAATTGCTCCTCAGTTCTCGGCTCTGCCCTAGCATCGTCAGCTGCTATTTGTGTAGGAGAGGCCACTTAGATTGGTCGACCGTACACTATTTCCAATGAATTGCACTGCTCCTTACTGGTTACCTCAGCAACTTCTATCGGTCTCACTCCAGTTCACTCCAAATTATCAATATTTGCACCCACAAACTCAAGTGCGGTGATTATCTTCTCAATAGAATCTTCTTCTTCTTCTTCTTTCTCATTTTCACTAACTTCTTCTTCTTCTTCTTCTGCAACAACTTCCTCTTCTGCAGTAATAACTTGTTTCTCAGTAGTAGTGCCCTCTTGATCAGCAAAAATACCATCTTCAAACTAGCTATCAGTCTTTCGTAGGCATTCTTCAATGTCCCTAGATTCCTCTTCTTTCTCAATAATAGAGACTTATACAATGGGTGGGGATGCCATCGATCTATCTCGGTCTTCTAAGTCATCATTCGAGGAAGAGAGGTCATAATTTTGAATGATTGGTGGAAACGCAGGTAATTTTGGTAGTGGGGATGGGCTCAATTGGGCTAATATGGCTACAATAGAACTATTTTAGGCTCTGATATAATCATAAAACAAATTCTGGGATTTCTCCATATCTTTTATTACAGCAACAAGCTTGATTTGCTTGTTGTTGATGGAATTTACCATTTTTTTGACATCCTTCAGCTTGCACCATAATGATGTCTTTGCATTCAGGTTTGTTCCTTTTCTGTTGGCTTTGGCTTTGCCCTTTCTTATATTGCTGGTCTCCATTTCCTTCAATATTAGTGTGTCCTTGCCATGAGTCATTCTTTCACCGAGGTTTCATTGATTGGGCCTTTATTCTCCAAGACTTCCTTACCAGCACAGGGTACGATTCCTCTTTGTTGGCACAATAACATCACCAGTGATGGAATAACCAAGGTCCCAATTTTCCTTTCAACGTAATTAGCTATTTCTTGGTGAAGTATTGTGCCTAGGGCGACTGTGGTGTTGTGAGTGGAGGGTTTTAGCCTACAGTTGACAAAATGAAACCAAATTTTGCCTTGTAGTGCCAGGAAGTGACAGTGTATCCTGTAATTCTTTTGATACACAAGTCTTTTACCAGCAGGTCTTATTTTTCATTTGTGATGTCCTCCATGAAATCGGAGTGTTCGTCAACATCGACCTTGGTGTTGTACAGCTCGTTGATGTTTGTAAAGTCCCATGGTTTTGAAGACTATTTTGGAGACTTGTTTACCCAAGTCTTGTTATGGTGAAAGGGAAATGCCCTGCTCGGGATGGAAGTTTTGCTTTAGTATGTTGTCATGAAATCATTATTTTGTCGCTTTATTCAAAAAAATTATTGGCTCCTTTGTCTGCACTGTCCTGTGGGATTCCGATTAGTGGATTTTGGTAGCAGAGGACAGATGTTCTCTAACAGATTTGGTGGCTTTCTTTACTGAGCCTCTTGTTTTGGCCTTCTTTTGTTGAGGGAGAATGGTTTAAAGGTAAAAATATATGATTTTAAGAAGAGAAGAAATAAAAATTGTTGCTTGAATGTGTTACAGTCGATACAGTGGGAGAGGTTTTATAGTGGATGAAAGAGGAAGATGAAGAGACATGTTGTTTTGTGGAGAGGTATAAGGCTGGCGGAAAGAGTTGTGTTCAATAGAAATTTTGCCCGCTCAGAAGGATGAAATGCATTGACAGTAAGATTTCAATGCGTAAACAATGGAACCTAACTATTCTGCAAAAAAGAAGGAAAACAAACTTTAACAAAACATAAATAAAATAAACTAGAATCAAGGAGTACTAATTAAAAATTAGAACTTTTTGACCAATTTAATGGTCTCTGCTTGCTTTTGATCATTGTTGCCAAAATAGTGTTTTAGCCTCTGTTCATTTACTTTGAACTGGTGTCCATTACGTAAATCTTGAATTGTGACTGCACCATGAGGAAATATGGTGACAACCTCAAAAAGTCCAGACCAACGTGAACGCAATTTACCTGGGGTGCAATTTGAGTCGACAATTGAATAATAAAACCTGTTGACCCACGATAAATTGTCGCTGTAAAATAATATTTTAGGTAATCGTTTGGTATTTTCCTTGTAAATTGTAGCATTGTCATAAGCAATTCTCCTAATCTCCTCTAGTTCAATGATATTTAACATTCTTTTCTTTCTAGCCACTTCATAGTCCATGTTCACCAGGTTAATTGCCCACATTGCTTTGTATTCCAATTCGACTGGCAAGTGACATGCTTTCCCAAAAACCAATTGATACGGCAACATCTCTAATGGAATTTTGTATGTTTTCTGCAATGCCCATAAAGTGTCATCCAATTGGGAAGACCAATCTTTCCTCCAAGGGTTTACAACCTTCTCAAGAATGTTCTTAATTTTTTGATTCGATACTTCAGCTTGTCCATTGGTTTACGGATGATAAGTAGTAGCCATTCTATGATTAACTCCATATCTCTTCAGTGCGGTCACCACTTGGTTGCAATGAAAGTGTGTACCCTACCCTAATCACTAATCAATGCCTTTGGAGTGCCAAAGTGAGTGAGTATATGCTTGTGAAAAGTTTTAGCACTGTCTTTGCATTATCCTTTGGAATGCAACAGCCTCAACCCAATTTGAGACGTAGTTAACAACTACTAATAAATAAAGATTTCCAAATGAATTCAAAAATGGTCCCATAAAATCCATACCCCAAACATCGAATAATTCAACCTCCATAATTGGCTGTAGCAACATTTCATTGCATCAGGATATAGAATCGGTGCGCTAACACCTATCGCATTGATTCACAAAATTGTGAGCATCTTTCACTAATGTCGGCCAGTAGAATCCTGATTGAAGATGTTTAGCAGCAGTTCTTATACCACCAAGATGACCTCTATAAGGAGCATCATGACAATGCTTAAAGATTGAAAGCATCTCCTCTTCTAGAACACAACATTGAATGATGTTGTCATTGCATACTTTGTATAAATATGGCTTGTTCCAATGATACTTCATTACGTCACAGAGAAATCTTTCTTTTTTATGGCCTGTGACACCCAATGGGAGTTTTCTACACACTAGGTAATTAACAAAATCTGCATGCTAAGAAGTTGCATCTACAACAAAGAACTTTACATTTGGGAATGCGTTGACAAATTAAAGTATGCTTCCATCTTCGCTACCAACTTCTAATCAAGACAGATGGTCTGCAACTTGATTCTCTGAACCCTTATGGTCTTTTATTCGATTTCAAATTCTTGCAACAGTAATATCTAGCGTATTAGTTTTGGTTTGGCATCCTTTTTCACAAAGAGATATCTCAATGTGAATGATCAGTGAATACAGTAACCTATGCACCGACAAGAGAGGAACAAAACTTGGCTAAAGTAAAGACTACAACCATCAATTCTTTTCTTATAGTGGTATAATTGAGCTGAGCCTCTGTAAGAGTTTTTCTAGCATAATAGATGGCGTGAAATATTTTTCCCTTTCGTTGTCCTCGAACTGCACCCACAGCAAAGTCACTTCTTCGTACATAACTTTAAAAGGTTGAGACCAATCTGGTGTAACAGCAATGGGTGCATTCATTAGCTTCTTTTTTAACTAAATAAAGGCATCCAGACATGCATCGTCAAAGAAGAATTTTTTATTTTATTCCAACAATTAGCACAAGGTCTTTGCAATTTTTGAAAAATCTCTAATAAACCTTCGGTAAAACCCCACATGTCCCAGAAAACTGTGAATACCTTTCACGTTTGTTGGCGGAGGTAATTTCTCAATGATTTCCACATTAGCTTTGTCTACTTGAATGCCTTGACTAGATATGTGGTGTTCTAACAAAATGCCTTCAATTGCCATGAAATGACATTTTTCCCAATTTTGGATAAGATGTGTGTCCTCACGTCGCTTCAATACTTTATCCAAATTGTCAACGCAATGATCAAAATCATTCCCATAAACTGAGAAATCATCCATAAATACCTCTAAAGAGTCTTCGATCATATATGAGAATATTACCATCATGCACTTTTGAAATGTGGCTTGTGCGTTGCAAAGATCGAAAGGCATAAGACAAAAAGTGAAAGTATTAAAGGGGTAGGTTAATGTTGTTTTCTCTTGATCCTTCAGGACAATAGCAATTTGATTATACCCAGAATAGTCGTCTAAAAAGCAATAATAGGCCTTTCCAGCAAGCTGATCCAGTATTTGGTTGATGAAAGGAAGCGGGAAGTGATCCTTCTTTGTGCCACATTCAATTTGTGATAATCCATACAAAATCGCCATCTCGTGGGAATACATGTAAGAATTAATTTGTCCTTATCATTGCGAACTACAGTGATGCCACTCTTTGTAGGCACGTATTGCACTGGACTTACCCAATTGCTATCATAAATCGGGTAAATAATTCCAGTATCAAGCCATTTTATGATTCCCTTATTGACAACTTCCTTCATCTTCTTGTTTAATCTTCTTTGCTGTTCAATCGATTGCTTGCCTACATCTTCCAACTTGATATTGTGCATGCAAAAATAAGAATAATACCTTGAATATTAGTAATACTCTAAACAATAGCTCATTTATGTTGCTTGAGAATATGGACCAATTTCTCTTCTTGAGTTATGTCCAGTGTTGCAGAGATAATTAATGGGAGAGTATTGTGATCACCTAGAAAGTCATATTTAAAATGAGGAGGTATTGGTTTCTATTCTAGAGTAGGAGCTTCTTCAATAGATGGTTTGGAAAATGGGGTTGTTTTGTTGGCTAGGTCGAAGGATTCAATTTGCCATCCATGTTTAAGTTCAAGATTATTAAGTTCAACCACACTGTCACAATCACCTAAGCATTCGGCATCAGATGTCATTGCATACTCTTCAGAAAGTGCAGTGCTTTGGTTATTAAATTTTTCCTCAATTAGATCATCTAGCACATCGATAGTATGACATTCTTCTTTATCCTTGCATTGAATAGATTCAAAAAAATTGAAGGTGACTTGCTCATCATTAAGTCGCATGGTTAGTTCACCTTTATAAACATTAACCAGAGTTTGGCCGGTGGCTAAAAATGGTCGTCCAAAGATTATGGGAACCTCCTTGTTTTCCTTGCAGTCAAGTATGATAAAATTAGCCGAAAACACAAACTAAGACGTCTTTTATTTTCCCTTCAGGTTGAGCCAAGGATCGATTGGCTAGTTGTAACGTCACAGTAGTAGATTTCATGTGACCAATTCCCAACTTTCTAAAGGTAGATAGTGGCATTAGATTAATGCTAGCTCCCAAGTAGCATTAAGCCTTACCCAAATAATGAATTGAACATGGGATGGTAAACCTCTCAAGATCTTTCAATTTAGGAGGCAACTTGTTTGTCAATAGAACATTACAGCCTTCTATGAGTGTAATAGTTTCAATATCAGTGAGCTTTTTCTTCTTGGAAAAGAGGTCTTTCATAAATTTCCCATAACTCGAAATTTGTACCAGAGCATCTACTAAAAGGAATGTTGATCTGCAATTGCTTTAATGTGTCTAGGAGCTGCTGATACTAGTTGTCACGCTCGTTCTTCCCAAATCTTTTTGGGAAGGGTAAAGGTAGAGATATATTTGCTTGTGCCAACATCTTTGATTGTGTCGACAGTTGAAGGTTAGACATTGGGCATATAAGTGACAATTTGTGGAACTTTTGTGTCTGATGCATTGACAAATTCTTTAGATTCAACCTTCTCAATAGTGATCACTCCATCCGTATCGTGAGGTGCTATATTAGAGTCGATAAATGGTTCACCAGTTTGTTTACCACTCCTAAGAGTGATAGCCTTACAAAGTTTTTTCCCCTTTGAACTAGTATTTTTCATGTCACTAGGTAATGAGCCTATGGTCAAGTATTCAAATTTGAAGCAAGTTGTCCTAATTGTACTTCCAATGCTCGAATGGAAGATGAATTCCCTTGTACAATAGCTTTCGTGCGAGTAATATGCTCCCGTGTTAATTCCTCAAGAGTTGCCAACGGGTCAGAAATAGAAGCTTGAGTGTACGGTTGCTGTCGATGTCCTTGAACATGTTGATTTGGTATTGAAGAGTGTTTTGGTTGCATCAGACTTTGGTGTGGATGCATCTGATGTGCTGATTGGAGTTCTGTTTCTGTTGATTATAATTCCCTTGTTTGGGATTACAATTACCCTGAGTAGATGTATTTCTATATCTGAATGTCGCAACATTTTGTCTAGCATTCTGAGTTCTGCAAAATGGTTGGTTGTGTGTAGAGCGGTTGTAAGAATTTCCATAAGAAATAGTTGCGCTCATTACTAATATAATAGGCATTGTTTACATGTTGTGGACAATCTTCATAGCTATGGTTGTCACTACAAATCTGACAACAAAAGGTAGGAACATCAACTTGATGACCAACTTGAATATGTGCTATGCCACTTGTCCCTTGCATATTTGTAATCATGTTTGTGAGAGAAGAAACTTGGGTACTTATTGTGGTTATTGCATCCAATTTAATAACTCCTAGATTAGGTTTTTCTTGTGCAGCTCTAGAGATAGGGTATTGATAATCATTCTGAGCAAGTCTCTCAAGAATTCTCACAGCATCATTATAAGTACAATCTAACAGAGGTCCATTGGCTGATGTATCGACAATATTCCTTGTACCCATTATAAAAGTCTAAATTGTGTTTCTAGTTCAATATCGTGTATGGGACAACGTTGGAGTAAAGATTTATAACATTCCCATGTGATGTAAAGATTTTCATCATCCAGCTGATGATAAGAAGTAATATCATTTCAAAGACAAGTACTCATTGTTAACGGGTTAAATCGCAAAATAAACTATCTTGCTAGTGCATCCTTGTAACACCCCGAACCCGAGACCAACACCGGAGTCGGACACGAGATGTTAACAAACTTTGAAAAATTTTTCCAGACACTGCCCAGTCTGAGTACTAGTCGCTTCAAAAATCATATCTTGAGTTTCACAACTCGAAAATCAGTTTTGTGATTTTCCCTGAAACTAGACTCATGTCCCCAGCTATGTATTTTTTTCTAGAATTTTTGGTCGGGCCAATTAGTACAGTTTATTAGTCAAAGTCTCCCATGTTACAGGGGTCGACTACACTGACCTTTTCCCATTACGACTTGGATATCTCTCTGCACAGAGCTTCAATACTGATGCCGTTTGTTTCTATGGAAACTAGACTCAGAGAGGAATCTATAAATATATGGTATGACCCCTAATTATCTCTGGTCAATTTATAGTGAATTCCCAAAGTCGGAATAGGGAATCCAGAAACTGTTCTGGCCCTGTTCCACAAGAACCCGAATATCTCTTACTGTACTGTTCATATGATTGTTTCGTTACTTTCATATGAAAGTAGATTTATCAAGGTTCGATTACATAATTTATTCAATATTTAATTCCACTCCTACGAATTCTTGTGATTTTTCCAATCCACACCACTGCTGCTGTCAGCCTCTGTTTTCAAAGTAAACCTTACCTATTTTCGGGGTTTCATGGACCAACTAGGGCCTCGTCATACATATGCCCACATATGATCATACTTAGCCATTCCAATGGCTGATCATTTGCTCAACACTTCCATTCCAACTATAGTTACATCATGAAACCAACTATACATTCATAAACACGAATGGTCTAATGCCATACTCTACTTCTACAAGCCATTTTCGCATGGCTGTACACTTATACATTTCATAAAGTACTCGAAAAACAACAATGGGTAGTCCTATACATGCCATATCAAAATCCAACCAAAATAGTACCCAAAAGAGCCTTTGATAGTGTGGGCGACTTCGACTTCAAGATCCCGAGTCCGATAGCTGGAGAACCAAAAATCTATAAAACAGAGGAGCAGTGTAACGAGTAAGCAATTTATGCTTAGTAAGTTTTGAGCAAGGAATTCCAGCATAAACAAAGAATAACACACATTTAGCTAAACGGAATATTTCATAATACGCAATTTACCGATATCAAACTTGCTTCACAACATTAACAACCCTTATGTACATACACAATAGACTAACTTAGCCGAAGGCCGGTAGCTCGTTTATCAACTGAGCGAACATTTATTTGTAAGGGCTCGATTAAATTCAACACATACGTAACATATCCCCATATTGGGATGTTTTTCGAGTATTCGCTGGAATTTTACAGCAAGCTCATTCATTACCAAATCACGTACCTTCGGGATTTAACCGGATATAGCTCCTCGTTCAAATGCCTTCGGGACATAGCCCGGTTTTAGTAACTCACACAATGCCTTCGGGACATAACCCGGATTTAATAACTCGCACGAATGCCTTCGGGACTTAACCCGGATTTAGTATCTCGCACAAAGGCCTTCGGGGCTTAACCCGGAATTTGTATCTCGCACAAATGCCTTCGGATCTTAGTCCGGATATATTCACTTAGCACAAAGCCTTCGGGACTTAGCCCGGACAGCATTCAATTAATCATGCACATCTAACAATAATTCATGGCACATTCATATTTCATTTTCATTTGCGAAACTCAAACACAAGGCACATATCGTCCTTGCACATTCGGCTCAATAGCCACACATAGAGCATGATTTAATCACATCGTAATTTAAGCTCTCTTACTCAAGAACTTACCTCAGGTGTTGTCGAACGATTCCGCTAGCTATTCAACCACTTTTTCCTTCCCTTTATCGGATTTATTTCCCCTTTGCTCTTGAGCTTAATTAAACAAATAGATTGATTTCATCATTTAGGCATCAAAAAGATGAACACAAGGCACTTAGCCCATATTTATACATTAGACATTAAAGTCTCATACATGCAAAAATCATGCATCAACACAACATATTAGCTAATTTCTTTCCCCTTGGCCGAATATGCATGTCTATTTTTGGGGTCGATTTCAACACTTAATACACACATATACACACTAGTAAAGCATCCTCCCCCTTTTCATCAATTTAACACATGCATTGCTCATTAACATGCAAAGTTACATTCGGCCTTAGCACACATCTTGCTAGCCGATTCTTCTCCATTTAGCAACCAATGCACATATGTGCTCACACAAAAATGCTAAAAAGGAGGTTCAAGAATCATCAAGCCATCATCACATGCATCATTAACAAGCTTCATATTTTGCATGCAATGGCATTAACACAACCTCCACCTAGGCCGAATCTTAACTCATCCTCATGCCTCATCACCACAACATCAAACACCAACCAAGAATGATGCATCCATGGTCAAGTGCCAATTCCATCACATAGCAAGATTTAGACCATGGGCTAGGTAGAACTCAAGCTAACAACTAAAACATGCATGCATCTCATGGAACATCATCAAACATACCTTAGCCTAGCTACATGCATGGCCGAATCTCTTCACCTTTCTTCTTCTTTCCTCCTTAAAATTTTTGGCCAAGGATGAACCAAAGGATGAGAAAATTTTTTCTTTGTTTTTCTTTCTAATTTAGGCTAAATGAAGGTGAGAAAAGGATGAACAAAGATCTTCTCCTCTCTTTTCTTTAGCTCACGGCAATGGGGGGAAAAGAATCAACTACACACTTTTTTTTTTGCGTTCATCATACTCCTTTTCATTATTTAATTTCCATGCCTATTATTTTATTTTTTTCCACCCATGATGCACCAACAAAACATGTCTATGACATGTCTTGGCCATCAAACTTGGTCTACCATGCTTGTCATGGCCGGCCACTACTAGTAGGGGGGGAATTTGACATGCAAGTCCCCCCTTTGTCCACATGCACTAATAGGTCCTCACACATTGACCTATCACATTTTAGAATTTTCTCACATAAGTCCTATTGACTAAATTCACATGAAATCAACCAAATTGAAGCTTGAAATTTTCACACATTCATAATTACATATTCTAGACAATAGTATCACATTCAACCATTTCGGTGACTCGGTTTAGCGGTCCCGAAACCACTTCCCGACTAGGGTCAACTTTGGGCTGTCACAACTCTCCCCCACTTAAGAAATTTTCGTCCCCGAAAATCTTACCGGTAAATAGGTTTGGGTATCGTTCTTTCATCGAGCTCTCAGTCTCCCAAGTAGCTTCCTCGATCCCGTGTTTGAGCCATAACACCTTTACTAGCGGAACTCTTTTGTTTCGCAACTCCTTCACTTCACGAGCTAGGATACGCATCGGTTCTTCTTCATAGCTCATGTCGACTTGAATTTCAACCTCTGATGGGCTAATTATATGCGATGGATCAGATCGATAGCGTCGAAGCATCGAAACATGAAAGACGTCATGAATCTTTTCAAGCTCCGGGGGCAAAATCAATCTATACGCAACCGAACCAACTCGTTCGGAGATTTCGTACGGCCCAATGAATCTTGGGCTCAACTTGCCCTTACGGCCGAACCTGAGTATCTTTTTCCAAGGTGAAACCTTAAGGAACACTTTGTCTCCCACCTGATACTCGATGTCTTTTCGTTTCAAATCTGCGTACGACTTCTGACGATCCGTGGCTACCTTTAGACTTTCACGGATTACCTTTACTTCCTGTTCAGCATCTTTAATCAAATCAACTCCGAAAATTTTACTTTCACCGAGCTCGGTCCAAAACAATGGTGTACGGCATTTACGACCGTACAAAGCCTCGTAAGGTGCCATCTTAATACTTGATTGAAAACTATTGTTGTAAGCGAATTCAATCAAAGGTAAATACCGTTCCCATGAACTACTGAACTCGAGGATGCAACATCTCAACATATCCTCAAGTATCTGAATTATCCGCTCGGATTGACCATCGGTTTGGGGGTGAAAAGCAGTGCTAAAATGCAGCTTGGTACCCAGAGCTTCTTGCAATTTCTTCCAAAATCGTGAGGTGAATCTCGGATCTCTATCCGACACGATAGAAACAGGTACCCCGTGTAATCTCACAATTTGATAAACGTACAATTCAGCTAGTTTATCCAATGAAAAATCCGTACGTACGGGGATGAAATGAGCCGACTTAGTCAGTCTATCAACAACAACCCATATCGCATCCTTCTTACTTCCTGACAAGGGCAGTCCGGACACAAAGTCCATTGTGACTCGATCCCATTTCCACTCGGGTATCATGATCGGCTGGAGTAATCCTGAAGGCACTTGATGTTCCGATTTCACTTGTTGACATATTAAACATCTCGAAACAAAGTCAAAGATGTCCCGTTTCATACCATGCCACCAAAATTGACGTTTCAAATCGTTGTACATTTTCGTACTCCCCGGGTGAATTGACATTCGGCTACAATGGGCTTCGTTCAGAATCATCGAAATGAGTTCCGAATTCCTTGGAACACACAAACGATTTCTAAACCTCAAACAATCATCATCATCAATTTGAAACTCCGATTCCTCGTTCGGAAAACACTTAGCCCGTTTTGCAACCAATTCATCATCGACTTTCTGAGCTTCACGAATTTGGTGAGTCAATAATGGTTTAGCTTTTAATTCAGCTACTAACACATTGTCTGGTAGAACAGACAAATGCACGTTCATCGCTCGTAAAGCAAACAATGACTTCCGGCTTAAGGCGTCCGCAACCACGTTAGCCTTTCCCGGGTGGTAATCAATGACAAGCTCGTAATCTTTCAACAACTCAAGCCAACGTCTTTGTCGCAGATTCAAGTCTCGTTGAGTCATCAAATATTTGAGACTTTTGTGATCCGAAAATACATGGCACTTCTCACCAAACAGATAATGTCGCCATATTTTTCAAGCAAACACGATGGCAGCTAGTTCGAGATCATGGGTCGGATAATTCCTCTCGTGTGGCTTCAATTGTCTCGACGCATAGGCCACGACTCGACCTTCTTGCATCAATACGCAACCCAACCCAAGTAGGGATGCGTCACTATAAATGACAAACTCTTTACCTGATTCGGGTTGCACCAAAATTGGAGCTTCAGTCAAATGAGTTTTCAGTTGGTCGAAACTTTTCTGACATTTCTCCGTCCACTCGAACTTAACATCCTTTTGAAGTAGCTTCGTCATTGGTGTGGCTATCATCGAGAAACCTTTCACAAATCGTTGGTAATAACCGGCGAGCCCTAAAAAGCTCCGAACTTCAGTAATATTTCTCGGAGGTTTCCAGTCAAGTATGGCTGAAATTTTGTTCAGGTCAACTCAAATACCCGACGCGGATACCACATGACCCAAGAAGCTAACCTCTCTTAACCAGAACTCACACTTACTGAACTTAGCATATAACTGCTTATCCCGCAAAATTTGCAGCACTAGCCTCAGATGCTCAGCATGTTCGGTCTCATCTCTTGAATAGACCAAAATGTCATCAATGAACACAACTACGAACCGATCCAAATACGGTCTGAAGATCCGATTCATCAAATCCATAAATACTGCGGGGGCATTAGTGAGCCCAAACGGCATTACTAAGAATTCGTAGTGACCATATCTTGTTCTGAAGGCAGTTTTAGGAATATCTGAATCTCGAATTCGCAACTGATAATAGCCCGATCTCAAATCTATCTTTGAGAATACTGAGGCTCCCTTCAGTTGGTCGAACAAATCATCGATGCGCGGCAACGGATATTTGTTCTTTATCGTCACTTTATTCAGTTGACGATAGTCAATGCACAACCTCATGGTTCCGTCCTTCTTTTTCACGAACAATACTGGTGCACCCCAAGGTGAGAAACTTGGTCAAGCGAAACCTCTATCCGTCAGTTCTTGCAACTGAGCTTTCAACTCCTTTAACTCGGTTGGTGCCATACGATACGGAGCTATCGAAATCGGCGTAGTCCCAGGTACAAGCTCAATACCAAACTCTACCTCCCGAACAGGTGGTAAACCCGGTAATTCTTCCGGAAAAACATCCGGGTATTCACAAACCACCGGCACAGATTCGGGTTTCTTTTCTAATTCTTTGTCATCCAGTACATACGCAAGGTATGCTTCGCACCCTTTTCTTACATATTTCTGTGCCAACATTGCTGATATTACAGCTGGCATCCCCTCCAAGTCCGCAGACTCAATTCGGACTACTTCGTTATTTGCGCACCTCAAATCAATAGTCTTGCTCTTGCAATTCACAATCGCATCATGCGCGGTCAACCAATCCAAACCAAGGATAACATCAAATTCATCAAACGGCAAAAGCATCAAGTCTGCCGGAAAACAGGAACCTCGAATTTCCAGGGGACATTTCTCACACACTTTGTCGACAAGCACGTAATGACCCAAGGGATTTGACACTCGAATTACGAACTCAGTAGACTCAATAGGTAAAGTCTTACTGGATGCTAAGGTTTCACATATGTAAGAATGAGTAGAACCGGGGTCAATCAAAGCAATTACATTAGTATCAAAGAGAGTGAATGTACCGGTAATAACATCAGGCGAAGAAGCATCCTCGCGGGCACGTATAGCATAAGCTCTAGCAGGCGCACGAGCTTCGGATCTGGTTATATCATCTCTAGATCCTCTCTGACCACCACTAGCATTGCCCGTATTTCCAGATGGTCTACCTCGAGCAGTGGTAGCACCCGGTTTCCCACTCTGATTTTCATTCTGTTCAAACAACCTCGGGCAATCTTTAATGAAGTGGTCAACTGATCCGCACTTGTAACAGGAGCGGTCAGGGAATCTACAACTCCCCGAATGCCATTTACCGCAATATCGACATTTCGTTCTATCTCGACGTTCATTCCCAACACTGGCGACCGAAGTGCCTCGTGTACCCACAGGGGGTCGATCACGATCTCGTCTAAAAAGGCCCGAAGTGCCTCTAAACTGGCCCGCATCATCTCGAAATCTCTTCGATGTCTGTTGAAGAGACCTTCCCGAGGATCTTTTACGAAACTCTCCAGTTCCCTCATCAACTCTTTGCTTTTCTTTTCTAAGCTCTTCGGCTTTACAAGCTCGTTCAACAAGTACCACGAACTCTCGTATTTCAAGAACGCCAACGAACATTTTTATATCTTCATTCAGCCCATCCTCGAAGCGTTTACACATAATAGCTTCGGACGAAACACATTCCCGAGCGTATTTGCTAAGTCTAACAAATTTTCGCTCGTAATCAGTAACCGACATGGAGCCTTGCTTAAGCTCAAGAAATTCCTTCCGTTTTTGATCAACAAATCTCTGACTGATATACTTTTCCGAAACTCAGTTTGGAAAAACTCCCAAGTTACTTGCTCTCGGGGCACAACAGAAGTCAGAGTACTCCACCAATAGTAGGCAGAATCACGTAGCAAGGAGATAGCACACTTTAGGCATTCATCGGGTGTACAAGATAGCTCATCGAGTACCCGGATAGTGTTGTCCAGCCAAAATTCAGCTTGCTCGGGATCATCGCTATCCATAGCCTTAAATTCAGTAGCCCCATGTTTTCGGATTCTGTCAACTGGGGGCTTATTTGACCTTATTTGGTCCGTTACTGGTGGTATTGTAGGTGCGGGGGTAGTATTTGTCGGGAATGGAGGTTGTGGAACAGCCATATTAGTTCGAATGTATTGGTTGAACCAATCATTCATCACGCTATAGAATGCTTGTCTAGCTTCATCATTCGGATTACTAGCATTAGGTTGAGAGTCTGTCGGCACTGTCCCTTGTGCGGGAGTAGGCGCTACACTCTCAAGATCATCAGCTACCTCTCGGTCACGATCGGGATCCATTACTATAAACACATTTACAATTGTCAGAAATCACCACACTATCAAGTAATCACATAAAATGGCATGTATAGCTAGACCCAACACATTACGGTAGTCCTAGAATCGACTAAACCGTAGCTCTGATACCAATTTAATGTAACACCCCGAACCCGAGACCGACACCGGAGTCGGACACGAGATGTTAACAAACTTTGAAAAATTTTTCCAGACACTGCCCAGTCTGAGTACTAGTCGCTTCAAAAATCATATCTTGAGTTTCACAACTCGAAAATCAGTTTTGTGATTTTTCCCTGAAACTAGACTCATGTCCCCACCTATTTATTTTTTTCTAGAATTTTTGGTCGGGCCAATTAGTACAGTTTATTAGTCAAAGTCTCCCATGTTACAGGGGTCGACTACACTGACCTTTTCCCATTACGACTTGGATATCTCTCTGCACAGAGCTTCAATACTGATGCCGTTTGTTTCTATGGAAACTAGACTCAGAGAGGAATCCATACAAATATGGTATGACCCCGAATTATCTCTGGTCAATTTATAGTGAATTTCCAAAGTCGGAATAGGGAATCCAGAAACTGTTCTGGCCCTGTTCCACAAGAACCCGAATATCTCTTACTGTGCTGTTCATATGATTGTTTCGTTACTTTCATATGAAAGTAGATTCATCAAGGTTCGATTACATAATTTATTCACTATTTAATTCCACTCCTACGAATTCTTGTGATTTTTCCAATCCACACCACTGCTGCTGTCAGCCTCTGTTTTCAAAGTAAACCTTACCTATTTTCGGGGTTTCATGGACCAACTAGGGCCTTGTCATACATATGCCCACATATGATCATACTTAGCCATTCCAATGGCTGATCATTTGCTCAACACTTCCATTCCAACTATAGTTACATCATGAAACCATCTATACATTCATAAACACGAATGGTCTAATGCCATACTCCACTTCTACAAGCCATTTTCGCATGGCTGTACACTTATACATTTCATAAAGTACTCGAAAAACAACAATGGGTAGTCCTATACATGCCATATCAAAATTCAACCAAAATAGTACCCAAAAGAGCCTTTGATAGTGTGGGCGACTTCGACTTCAAGATCCCGAGTCCGATAGCTGGAGAACCAAAAACCTATAAAACAGAGGAGCAGTGTAACGAGTAAGCAATTTATGCTTAGTAAGTTTTGAGCAAGGAATTCCAGCATAAACAAAGAATAACACACATTTAGCTAAACGGAATATTTCATAATACGCAATTTACCGATATCAAACTTGCTTCACAACATTAACAACCCTTATGTACATACACAATAGACTAACTTAGCCGAAGGCCGGTAGCTCGTTTATCAACTGAGCGAACATTTATTTGTAAGGGCTCGATTAAATTCAACACATACGTAACATATCCCCATATTGGGATGTTTTTCGAGTATTCGCTGGAATTTTACAGCAAGCTCATTCATTACCAAATCACGTACCTTCGGGATTTAACCGGATATAGCTCCTCGTTCAAATGCCTTCGGGACATAGCCCGGTTTTAGTAACTCACACAATGCCTTCGGGACATAACCCGGATTTAATAACTCGCACGAATGCCTTCGGGACTTAACCCGGATTTAGTATCTCGCACAAAGGCCTTCGGGGCTTAACCCGGAATTTGTATCTCGCACAAATGCCTTCGGATCTTAGTCCGGATATATTCACTTAGCACAAAGCCTTCGGGACTTAGCCCGGACAGCATTCAATTAATCATGCACATCTAACAATAATTCATGGCACATTCATATTTCATTTTCATTTGCAAACTCAAACACAAGGCACATATCGTCCTTGCACATTCGGCTCAATAGCCACACATAGAGCATGATTTAATCACATCGTAATTTAAGCTCTCTTACTCAAGAACTTACCTCGGGTGTTGTCGAACGATTCCGCTAGCTATTCAACCACTTTTTCCTTCCCTTTATCGGATTTATTTCCCCTTTGCTCTTGAGCTTAATTAAACAAATAGATTGATTTCATCATTTAGGCATCAAAAAGATGAACACAAGGCACTTAGCCCATATTTATACATTAGACATTAAAGTCTCATACATGCAAAAATCATGCTGACACAACATATTAGCTAATTTCTTTCCCCTTGGCCGAATATGCATGTCTATTTTTGGGGCCGATTTCAACACTTAATACACACATATACACACTAGTAAAGCATCCTCCCCCTTTTCATCAATTTAACACATGCATTGCTCATTAACATGCAAAGTTACATTCGGCCTTAGCACACATCTTGCTAGCCGATTCTTCTCCATTTAGCAACCAATGCACATATGTGCTCACACAAAAATGCTAAAAAGGAGGTTCAAGAATCATCAAGCCATCATCACATGCATCATTAACAAGCTTCATATTTTGCATGCAATGGCATTAACACAACCTCCACCTAGGCCGAATCTTAACTCATCCTCATGCCTCATCACCACAACATCAAACACCAACCAAGAATGATGCATCCATGGTCAAGTGCCAATTCCATCACATAGCAAGATTTAGACCATGGGCTAGGTAGAACTCAAGCTAACAACTAAAACATGCATGCATCTCATGGAACATCATCAAACATACCTTAGCCTAGCTACATGCATGGCCGAATCTCTTCACCTTTCTTCTTCTTTCCTCCTTAAAATTTTTGGCCAAGGATGAACCAAAGGATGAGAAAATTTTTTCTTTGTTTTTCTTTCTAATTTAGGCTAAATGAAGGTGAGAAAAGGATGAACAAAGATCTTCTCCTCTCTTTTCTTTAGCTCACGGCAATGGGGGGAAAAGAATCAACTACACACTTTTTTTTTTGTGTTCATCATACCCCTTTTCATTATTTAATTTCCATGCCTATTATTTTATTTTTTTCCACCCATGATGCACCAACAAAACATGTCTATGACATGTCTTGGCCATCAAACTTGGTCTACCATGCTTGTCATGGCCGGCCACTACTAGTAGGGGGGAATTTGACATGCAAGTCCCCCCTTTGTCCACATGCACTAATAGGTCCTCACACATTGACCTATCACATTTTAGAATTTTCTCACATAAGTCCTATTGACTAAATTCACATGAAATCAACCAAATTGAAGCTTGAAATTTTCACACATTCATAATTACATATTCTAGACAATAGTATCACATTCAAACATTTCGGTGACTCGGTTTAGCGGTCCCGAAACCACTTCCCGACTAGGGTCAACTTTGGGCTGTCACAATCCTAAGAAGTACTTGATCCAGTAGATAGTCCAAAAAACCAAGTACGGGCTCTTCCCTGTAAGGAATAAGGAAATAATTACATCTTCAAGGCATCATCAAGAGCGCCTTGTTAAATAAAGGAAGCACAGATCAATAAAAAATAATTTAGATGTTCTTGTCCATCTTCATGTGGCAGCCTAGAAACACAAAAATTTACACACTTTTTCATACCCTTTTTAACTTAAATTCATGCGAATTCAGTTAAATTCTTGTCAAAAAATAAATAATTTTTATAAAATAATTAAAGTGCACTTAAAATATGAACATGTTTAATTTTAGTTAATTTTATAATTATTATTGATGAATTTTAGTTATTTTCGACAGATTTGCACAAAGAGCAAAAAATGGCTCGGCAGACACTGCTAGAAGCACAAGACCGAGAAGCAATTTGAAGTATCGAGGCAAATTAATTTCTAGCCTAAGACAGTCCAAAATTATATGTATTAATTCATAATATAATTAATTTTAATTTATATCAAAGTTAATTTGGGTTAATAAATTATTATTAATTAATTATGAAAAAATGGTATGATTGAACCGAATCGAGTAACTGAACCGACCAAGAAGAGGCTAGCCTTTTCCGTCCAAGTTCTGACCCAATTCAGCTCATTAGCTTATTATTTAAGCTGCAAAGAAGCCCTTGAAGACTTGTTCAAATTGCAATTCAGCCCCTCTACAATTGATGGCTTTTAAGATTTGCCCTAAGCCATATTTAGCAAAGTTGAAGATAGATGGCCGGCCAAGGGGTGGCTCTTTGGCTACTATTTTTAGCAAATTTTATCTGCCACATTCAGCTATAAAAAATCCCCTTGGCTGATCATTCAAGGCATCCCTCATTCATTCACATCTCTTCTCTCCTCTCTCACTTTCTCCTCTCATTTTCCCATTCAAAGTCCCTTGCTCTCTTGTCGATTTCTCCTCTTGGAAAAAGGGCATTCATCAGCCATTTTGGAGCAACATTGAAGTGTTCATAGTAGCCTTGATCGGTGAGGACAACAGAGAATGGAGATGGAGCAAACTAGTCAAGCCACGGAGAAACACCGGATTTGATTCTTGTTCCCTATCTCTTTAATTTTTGTTGTTGTCATGATGAACATATCTATGAATATTTATGTTGTTGGAATGATTAATTTAATCACCTTAGCTTGAATTTAATTTGTGTTGGTTTGATTGCATTTCATCTGCTTAAATTATTAAAATTGTGTTTATGTTGTTATAAGCCTCGGTAAAATGCTTGATTAAGTAAAATCATGCCTAAGTTATTCTTGCATTATAATTATGAGGTAACTAATAAATTAATTATTTAAACGGATTGAATTGTAATTAATTGACACAATACTTAGTCAATGCATGTTTATTCTTCTAAGGTAGCTGAAGGTTAAATTAGCAATGTATCTAGTGATACACTTGCCTTGCATAACTAGCAAGATTATTGTGATTAAACTGTTTCAAGGTAAGGATACCTTGTTACCTCACAGAGTCTTTTATGTGCTTATCAGATTTAATTAATTGTTTGAATTGACATAGGGATATGCAAGAGATTAGTTCAATTTAATGAGTATGTATGTGCCATAACATGTTTGCTTATTAAAATCTATTTAATTGTTTGAATTAACATAGGGATATGTTAAGAGATGAATGGATTTGTGTAGGTGAATATGTTCATAAGTTAGCAAATTACCAAGTTTCCGTGAAATTATTTGTAACAACATAAACATGAGTTTAATAATTCTAAGTTAAAGAAATGTAATTAAATCAACACAATTATGTCATCTTGATTAAATCATATTTTGAAATCGTGCATTTGAGATTTATTTATTTAGTTTACTTAGTTTAAAATCTTAATTTTTAATCACCCTCTTCAAACAAAATATTTTTCTTCACCAAAGTGTTTTAAATAGCATTCATTAATAATTCTTTTCACAGTCCCTGTGGCTACGATAACTTGATATTTACTTGTCATTTTATTACTTGTTGCGACTGTGTACACTTACACATTTACGTCTTTGGCGCCGTTGCCGGGGACTGTATTAAAAAGTCATCATTTGTGAATTTGTTAGTTTTTCATTTGTGAATTTGTTAGTTTTTCATTTTGGTTTAATTTTCTATTTACTTTTTAACTTAATTAATTTTTCTGTTATCATTTCAGGTGTTTATGAGTATTGACCAAATTATTGACCTACTCCCTGTAGACCTTGAGATTGAAAGAACTTTTCGATAGCGAAGAAGACAAGCAAATTAGAGAAGGACCAAAGAGATGAACTTCGAGAATCTGATCCAAGGAAATAGAGCAAACCCTACTAAAAGTCCTATCCTTATTGTTGATGATAGGGATAAAGCTTTGCGAGATTATACCGTGCCAGTGTTTCATGATCTTAATCCTGGTATTAGGAGACTTGAAATTGAAGCACAACAGTTTGAGTTGAAGGCAGTCATGTTCCATATGCTTTAGAAAGTGGGTCAATTCAGTGGAATGCCTATCGAAGATCCTCACCTACACTTAAGACTGTTTATGGAGGTGAGCGATTCTTTCAAGTTACCCAGAGTACCTGAAGATGCATTACGATTGAAGCTATTCCCATATTCACTAAGGGACAGAGCTCGAGCCTAGTTGAACTCATTGCCACCAAATTCAATTTCCACTTGGCAAGAGTTAGCAGAAAGATTCCTTGTGAAGTATTTCCCGCCTAGCAAGAATGCTAAGTTGAGGAATGAGATCACTGCTTTCCAACAAATAGATGATGAGTCCTTGTATGAGGCATAGGAAAGGTACAAAGAATTATTACAAAAGTGCCCTCATCACGGAATCCCAGATTGCATCCAACTTGAGATGTTTTATAATGTTCTCAATGCTCACACGAGGATGGTAGTGGACACTTCTACTAACGGTGCTGTCTTTTCTAAGTCTTATAATGAGGCTTATGAAATCATTGAGAGGATTCCCAGCAACAATTATCAATCGCCAACCAATCGAGTAGTGTTAGGAAGATGAGTTGCTGGAATACATGAAGTAGACGCTCTTACTTCACTCGCATCTTAGGTATCATCAATATCCTCAATGTTAAAAACCCTTACTACTAATGGGTAAAACAGTTTTGCAGCACAGCCACCAACGCCACCAACTCAACTTGAAAGTATAGCTTGTGTTTATTGTGGGAAGGACTTTTGTTTGAAGAATGTCCATCAAACCCAGAATCCATGTACTACATAGGTAACCAGAACCAAAATCGAGGAAGGCAAAGACTGCAATCAAATTTCTATAACCCATCATGGTGAAACCACCTGAATTTTTCCTAGAGTAACCAAGGGGTTGGAACCAGTAATACTTACGCCTAACCTAGATTGACCCAGCCACCTAGTTTTCCCCAACAAGTTCAAAAACCAACCCAAGCTGAACTATCCAATGGCTTAGAAAATTTGTTGAAGGCATACATGGCCAAGAATGATGACTTAATCCAAAGCCAAGCAGCTACATTGAAAAACCTGGAAAACCAAATGGGCCAGCATGCAACTAAACTCAGAAACTAACCATAAGGTGCTTTACCTAGTGATACGGAAAATTTGAGGAATTCGGGGAAGGAGCATTGCAAAGCATTGACATTGAGGAGTCGAAAGAAAATAGATCCCAACACAATTAAAGTTGAAAAAGAGCAAGCTGACACTCAAGATTTAGAGGAAGTTCAACCGAGTGTTGAACTTCCAGTTTTCACAAGAACTAGAATATGCAAAACCCGACAATATAATTTCAGAACCAGCTAATTCTGATCAACTAACAACTCCGTTAGATGCAAAATTGCCACAAATCAACCAGTTCTAGTAAAGAAACCGCCACCACCCTACCCTCAAAGACTTTAGAAGCAGAAGCAGGAAATTCAATTCAAGAAATTCCTAAACGTACACAAGCAACTTCATATCAACATCCCGTTGGTTGAAGCATTTGAGTAAATGCCAAACTACGTCAAATTCATGAAGGATATCCTGTCCAAAAAATGAAGACTTGGAGAATTTGAAGATGTAGCTTTGACGAAGGAATGCAGTGCATATCTTTAAGACAAACTACCCCCAAAGTTGAAGGATCCTGGATGTTTTACCATCCCTTGTAACATTGGAGCAATACATTGTGGTAAGGTATTATGTGACTTAGGTGCGAGTATTAACTTGATGCCTATGTCAATATTTAGGAAGTTGGGGATAGGTGAAGTTAGACCTACTACGGTTACACTTAAATTAACAGATCGATCATTAGCACATCTAGAAGGAAAAATCGAGGATGTATTGGTACGTGTGGAAAAATTTATCTTCCCTACTGATTTTGTTATTCTAGACTTTGAAGCAGACAAAGAAGTGCCAATTATCTTAGGAAGACCGTTCTTAGCAACCGGAAGGACCCTTATTGATGTGTAGAAGGGCGAGCTTACTATGCGTGTTCAGGATGATTAGGTAACATTTAATGTTTTTAAGTCTATGTGATTTCCTGACACAATTGATGATTGTTTTGCAGAATCCAATTTAGAGGATTTAATAGTAGAGAAGGAGCTCAACTATGTTGAGGACGATTAGAACAAATTTTGACATAAGATCCTCCGAATGATGAAAAGGAAGATGAATACTTAGCATTGTTAGAAGCTAATCAAAAGGGATTTAATTCACAATCCCGTTTTGAATCTTTGGAATTAGAGAAAAGGGATTATGCCCAACCAAAAGTGTCAATCAAGGAGCCACCTAAATTAGAACTCAAGGTATTGCCCTCACATCTAAAATATGTTTATTTAGGTAACGCTTCTACTCTGCCTATGATTGTTTCATCAGAATTAACTACTAAGCAAGAAGAGAAACTCATCCTGGTGTTGAAACAATTCAAGAAGGCTATCAGATGGACCATAGCCGATATTCGTGGTATTAGTCCATCTATATGCATGTACAAGATTATCCTGGAAGATGGCGGAAAAGGGACGATTGATGGACAATGAAGATTGATCCCCATCATGAAGGATGTAGTCAAGAAAGAAATCATCAAGTGGTTAGATGTAGGTATAATCTACCCCATCTTAGATAGGTCATGGGTAAGTCCGGTCTAGTGCGTGCCAAAGAAAGTAGGTATCACGGTCATGGAAAACGAGAATAACGAGTTGATACCAACTAGAACGGTTATGGGATAGAGAATTTGCATCGATTATCGAAAGCTGAACAAGGCAACTAGGAAAGATCACTTTCCTCTACCGTTCTTGGACCAGATGCTGGATAGACTCACGGGGCGACACTATTACTTTTTTCTCGATGGATACTCAGGGTATAATCAGATTACAGTAGCATCAAAAGATCAGCACAAGACAACATTCACCTGCACGTACGGTACATTTGCATTTAGATGCATGCCATTTGGTTTATGTAATGCACCTACTACATTTCAAAGATGTATGATGTCTATTTTTATTGACATGGTTGAGAAGTATTTGGAAGTTTTTATGGATGATTTTTCAGTATTTGGAGATACTTATGATGATTACTTAGCGAATCTAGCAAAGGTATTAAGGCGATGTGAAGAAACAAACCTAGTACTCAACTGGGAAAAGTGTCATTTCATGGTACGAGAAGGTATTGTTCTAAGGCATCGGATAACAAGACATGGAATAGAGGTTGAAAAACCAAAGGTAGATGTTATAGAGAAAATCCCACCTCCAACATCTGTAAAGGGTGTTAGGAGGTTTTTGGGCCATGCCGGTTTCTATCGAAGATTTATTAAGGACTTCTCCAAAATTGCTAAACCCTTATGCAAATTATTGGAGAAGCACATGACATTCAAATTTAATGAAGAGTGCTTAAGAGCTTTCAACGATTTGAAGAGTTGACTAGTTTCGGCACTCATAATCATCACATCAGACTGGGATTTTCCATTTGAATTGATGTGTGACACAAGTGAAGTCGCCATAGGACCTGTCATGGGTTAGCAGTAAAAGAACAAAGTTTTTCATCCCATTTACTACGTAAGTCGAACTATGTCAAGAGCTCAACTAAATTATACAATAACAAAGAAATAGTTACTTTCTATTGTGTTGGCTTTTGACAAGTTTTGATCTTATCTTGTAGGTACCAAGGTGACTGTCTATATGGACCACTTGAAAATTAAGTATTTACTTTCCAAGAAAGAGGCTAAGTGGAGACTGATCCGATGGGTACTTCTACTTCAAGAGTTTGACCTAGAAATACAAGATTGAAAGGGAGTAGAAAATCAAGTAGCAGATCACTTGTCCAGATTGGAGCCGCAAGAAGGGAACTCTTCTCTTATACCAGTTCAAGAGACGTTTCCATATAAACACATATTGAAGGTACATCATGTCCATAATACCTCTTGGTTTGCTGATATTGCTAACTTTTTAGCTTGTGGTTTGATGCCGATTTATAAGACGTATCATCAAAGGAAAAAGTTTCTTCACGATGTGAAGTACTATTTCTGGGAAAGGCCATATTTGTTTAAAAAGTGCGAAGATCAAATGGTTAGGAGATGCGTTGCAGAAGAAGAAGTACAAAAGATTTTGTACCATTGTCACTCAGTTCCAAGTGGGGGACACTTCGGAGGTACTCATACTGCGGCCAACGTATTGCAAGCCGGATTCTTTTAGCCAACACTATTCAAGGATGCATATGCTCACGTAAAAAATTGTGATCGATGTCAAAGGGTTGGAAATGTCACCAACAGAAATGAGATGCCTTGAGTAAATATGATTGAGGTAGAATTATTCGATGTATGGGGTATTGACTTTCTTGGTCCTTTGCCTCCGTCCTTAGGTCACAAGTAAATATTGGTAGCAGTAGACTATGTGTCTAAGTGGGTCGAGGCTGAAGCTTATCCGCCAAATGATGCTAGGGTTGTGATGAAGTTTTTTCAGAAACACGTATTCACAAGGTTTAGAACCCCAAGAGCTATTATTAGCGATGAAGGGTCCCATTTTGTGAACAAGTGGTTGAAATGGTTATTAGATAAACATGGAGTGAAACACAAGGTCGCTTCAGCTTACCATCTGCAGATGAATGGGCAAGTTGAATTGGTGAACAAGGAGATCAAAGGCATACATGAGAAGGTAGTTTGCCCGAACCGACGAGATTGGTCCAAAAGATTGGATGATGCTTTATGGGCTTACAGAACAGCATACAAGACAACTTTAGGGATGTCACCCTATAGGTTGGTTTTTGGAAAAGCCTTGTAACACCCCTAACATGCATCCGTCGCCGGATTAGGGTTATGAGGTATTACCAATTATATTACAATTCATACAATTACACATCATATATTATAGCTCAATATTCTAATCACATCAATGGGTATAATTAATTTATATATCAAAACTTAATTTTTACCTTTCACCACATAGCATAAATAAAATCTAATTCAAAATATATCAAAACAACTTATACATATACAAAATATATAACACATCAATATCTTCATTATTGAATATTAAACCTATTCTTATATAAGCCGTGCGCCTATATACGTTATACATCAATGGAAATAAGTTTCATCACTAACCTTTTTATTCCTACATGTGGCACAAAATATATTAGTCTATATAAAATTCTTATTTCATACATTAATATAATTTAAAGCATCCATTCGAATATATATATGTGTGTGTGTATATGCATAAATAAAGGCATCAAAGCATATTCGAATATAGCTTTATAGCAAGTCATACTTACGGTTAATTAAATAACTAACATATAAGAGATGCAACATGTTACTCCAAGCTCAAGTACATTACATCATTTTAACTTACATCATTTTCAGACACAAATAACAACTTCTACACAGACCCATAATAAAACCAATTGAAAACTTATTACATAGTTTAACAAACAATTACACATGCAATTTAGTACATTATAACATAACTGAATATGCTATTAAAGTTTATATGCATAGTGTGCACTTGCACTAGGTTTCAAAGCCACACTTAACAATTGAATTATACCAAATAATTGACTAAAACAATCATGGAACATTTTCCTTACCTAATACCTTGCATAGCCGAATCACATCATTTAAAATCACATACACATCCAAAATTTCCATCACCGAATTATCAAAACTAATCTCATTAATCATTATAACTAAGGACATGTTAGATCAACAGTAAGCATAATAAGAAAAATTCACATACATACTTTACCTTAGTATAAAATACATCCAAGCTAACCATATTCAACTTATCCAAACATACCTAATATATATTATGGCCAAAACATTCAAACCACATCCAAGGTTTTTAATCAACTTCAATGCTCAAAACACAAACCATAATTACCTCCCATCCATGGCACATAGCATTATAATCGAAAATGAGCTCAAAACGTAATCTAATCAAACCAAACTCAAGCATAACACTTAAGCCATTTTCGCATGGCTAGATTACACACAACCTAAATCCAATATTTCAAAACAAAATCCAGCCTATACATGCCATAATTTGAGTTCAACTATTTAAATACTGAAGCAGTAGATAGTGTCATGGACTTTACTAACGATCCCCGAGCTCGTAACTTGAATCCAAAATCTATAAAATAGAAACAAATATACACACAGTAAGCCATCTTAGCTTAGTAAGTCATAAGCAAATAAACAACTCAATAACATTGTCTGTTCAACTAAACTAAACCAAATTATATCATCGTTACCACATTTAATCATAGACATATAAATTTCATTATTGATATATTTTCATACATAAAAACCACCTTGGCCGATTATCCACATGGTCAAATTAATATGTTAACATTCAATTTTTTCAAGCCAATAATCATTGTAAAACCTAATCCACACACTCTCCAATACATAAGCTCATATATCATAATATAACTTCATATACCTATACTTGATATGTGACCGAATATACATGCTCATGCATACACAAGTTGAGAATCATTTCAATAATACTCGAATTATTTATTCATAAGGCCGAATACTCATATCAAAATCATATATACCCTACATTTGCATCACACATGTTTTATAACAAATATCAAGATACTACTTACCTTATCTCAAGTAGGTAACCAACTAATTCATACCTGGCCATTTAGCTCGTATTACACATTTGATCGTAACTTATTTTTTCCTGATGAACCATTTGGAATTAGATAGGACACTTGGATAATCACACATATCGGTACAATGCCAACGTCCCAGACGTGGTCATACATGTAGCCACATATCGATGCCACTGTCCCAAACAGAGTCTTACTCGTACACATCTATCAGAGTCACATATCGATGCCATGGTCTTACTTTCACACATATATCAGAATCCTACGTCATGACATATGTATCCTAACTATTCTTAAGGTTCATATAGGGCTTTCGGACGTCGTAACTCAGTCGAAACGAATTTGGAAACATAGTAACCAAGCTTATTCACATTCGGCTATACCATGTATAAAATCATATATTTCATTTCAGCATATATATATTACATTTAATTAAAATTGAGTATGTCTATTTGGTTATAAACTTACCTCGGACGATATAAAATGGAATGGGACAGCTAGTCGACAACTTTGGTTTTCCCTCGATCCAAATCTGATTTCTTTGGTTCTTGATCTAAAAATATTTAAATTAAGGTCATTCAAACATATTTTCATTCAATTTAGTCCAAAAACACATAAATGGGTAAATTACTATTTTCCCCTGACATTTACACTTTTTACAATTTAGTCCCAATTGCACAAAACACAAAATATGCAAAATTTCAATATACCCATGTTTGGCCGAATATTCCTAGTATTCATAAAAGTCCATGTATTTCATTTATTTCACATTTTAGTCCCTGAAATTATTATTTTTTGTAATTTAGTCCTAATTACTCAAAATCATCAAAAACTCCAATACAAAACCTGTTAATCTAAAACATATCTTTCATATTTAATCGTCAAACAACAAAAATCACAAGCTCTCATCAATGGCATAGCTCAAAATATTCATCAGAATCAAAATTTCAAGCATGGGCCTTGTAGATTACTTAGCAACGATCTCAAAAACGTAAAAATTATCAAAAACTGGGCTAGCACTTACCTTGATTGAGCTTAAGCAAGTGCCGAACCCTAGCTTCCTTTTCTTTTCTTTCTTGTTTATGATATTTTGAAATAAGAAGAAAATAATGAATATGGCTTTATTTTATGTTTTATTATAACATATATTAGCATTTAACTTAATTACATATTTAACCTTTGTTATAATATTATTTTTTCACATGCTTTATGTCCATTACCATCCACCTAAATTAATAGTGGCCCACTTACAACATAAAGGCTTCATATTAAAAAGAAATTAACAATTCGATCCTCACACATTAAACTATCAAGTTTTCATTTTACGCGATTAAGTCTTTTATTCAATCGGACACTCAAACGATAAAATTAAAGCACGAAAATTTCACAGATATAAATTCACACAAAACAATAGAAACTAATTTTTAAATTTTTTTTACTCGAATTTATGGTCCCAAAACCACCATTCCGATTAGGGTCTAAATTGGGTTGTTACAAGCCTGCCATCTACCCTTGGAGTTAGAGCACAAAGCTTACTGGGCCCTACGACAACTCAACTTGGATCTTAAACTTGCTAAAGAGAAACGGATGCTCCAACTCAATGAGCTAGAGGAATTCCGAATATTCTCATAGGAAAATGTCAAATTACTTAAGGAGAGACTTAAGAAATGGCATGACAAGCACATTTGAGTTCGAGAATTTGATGTAGGTCAGCAAGTCTTGTTATTTAATTCCAAATTAAGGTTATTTCCAAGTAAACTAAAATCAAGTTGGTTCGGTCCATTTACGATTCATTGCGTCTATCCATACGGAGTTGTTGAACTCCAAGGTAAGGGAGGTAATTTTCAAGTTAATGCTCAGGGTCTGAAACATTACTGGGGAGATAAGACTGAACGAAATCAAATTTCGTTCACTTTATCGAATGTTTAAATTTTTCTTATTTTCCTTTTTAATAAATGATTTAGGGTATATTTTTTTAGATTAGTATGTTTAAATAAATTTTGTCTAGGAGATTGGAACTTAAGCAGGACCGCTTGTGACCCCTCCAATCTTTCCTGGGAATTGATTTTAACATAATTTTCCAAGAAATTATTCCCTAAATAGAAAATAAAATTTTTGGTCTTTCAAATAAAAGGGTCAATTTTGATCCAAGTTTTAAATTGCAACTCAATTTCAAATTTTCATTAAGTCTGGGAACTTAATTGAATTATTTTTAAAATTTGGTTGCTCTTTTTAAAAATAATAAAAATTAGATGCCTCTTTTTGTAAATATTTTTAAAAGGCTTCTAGAATAAATGTTTTTAGTTTAATAAAAAAGATGATAATTATTAATATATAATTATATCCATTATAATATATATTAATTATTATCAACTTTATATAGAGTTAGGATTAGTTTTAATTTAATCATATTTTATTTGATAAGTTTTTATCTTAATAAATTAATAGTAATTAATAATTTAATATGTATTTCATTAATTATTAATTGTTGTTAACTCTAAGTAGAATTAGAACTGAGAATTTTTAATTATTAAATTACTCTAAGAATTCTACTCTACTTCCTACTCCTTCCATTATAAATTCCACCCATCTATTCTTATTTTCATTCATTCACGATTCATTCCAAAGACACCCAAACCCTTAAGTGTCGAAACCTCTTAGCTGAACACCTAGCACCAGCATTGCCCAGTTGCCCAAGCCGTGTCTCGCACCAGCACCTAGTGCCTATGAGCTCACACCAGGCCTAATCGACAAGGCTCCACACGTTGCTGCTTGCTCTTAGCCCAGCTAGCGTGCTACTACCACATGTACCAAACCCGCACACCCTAGCTACCTTGCACATCTCAACGGCACACACCTTCACCCATACTTAGCCAAATCCTGTAACACCCCTTACCCAAGACCATCGCAGGAGTCGAGCCTGAGGCGTTACCTGACTTAACTTACTAATTTGGTGTGATATGCCAAATTAGGGCCTAATCAGAGTAGTGGTTTCAGGATCACAAATTCGAGATAGAAATAATTATTTTATGATTATTTTGAGGTCTACAATATGATTTCATGATTGTGTGAAAATTTCGTGAAGAAATTCTATGCATAAAGTGCTTAATTTGAAGTTAGGGACTAAATTGAATAAGTCACAAAATTTGCATTCTAGAAGTTTCTAGTATGAAATTGCTTTGAAATATTAATTAGGAGGTCTTAAATAGAAATTTTACCAATTTCTAAACTTATGGACAAAAATTGGACATGGCTAGAATTTTTGAAAGTTTAATAAGGAAGGGCATTTTGGTCATTTTGATATTAAATGAAATAAAATGGGAAAAATAACACAAAAATGATCATCTTCTCCATAAGTTCCTGCCAAATTTTTCTCTCCACCATAGCTAGGGTTTCAACACTTTTAAGCCTTGATTGCAAGTGATTTCTATGCCCATTTTTAATGTTCTTTACATTTTTGAAATCCTCGTAGCTCAGTTTACTTGTTTCTACCAATATTTTGAGCTAGGGTTTATATTTAAAAATTTACCCATGAATGATATGCATGAATTTTGATGTTTTATGGTAGAATATGAAGATTGAGATTGTGTTAAACAACTTTTGCTAAGTGATTTTACGTAAAAACGACTAAAATGACATAATTTGTAAAAATACCTAATGTTTATAAGTACATGTTAGAGTGAGAATTGGATGTTGCTGTAGAAGGGAAAAATGATCAGCATATTATAAAACATAAGAAAATAGGATGAAGTTTAATTTACGAGATTTGGGGCAAAAGTGTAAATATGTGAAAGTTTAGGGGCGAAATTGTAATTTTTCCAAAATATGATTTTGGGTTGATTTGAATAATATGAGTCCTAATTAGACTATATTTGAAATGATAGAGCAAGGAAAATTGAAATTCAGGCTAAAATCGACAAAATACCAAGTTGTGGACAAAATGGTAAAAATGACCATTTTTGCATACGAGGTAAGTTCATATGTAAATATTGTAATATAACTATTATTTTAAATCATTTAATACTATTTATACGATATTATGATTGTTATCATGCAATTCTATGCTTTGTGGTCGTTGTTGGACAACATGCAAAAATTTTTTTATGAATTATGTGAAAAATGTGAAAGACTACCGAAGTATCGTCATTGGGATTCCAAGGAGAATGGTAAAGGAGTACGAACGAGGAAAGTCCCGTTGAACCTTAGAAATAGATTCAGATATTTGAGCATCTGAACTCATTGAGTTGAGTCCGAGTTCACTTATGGATGCAAACGTTCGAACTCGTTGAGTTGAGTCTGAGTTCGTGAGATGTAACTAGGCATCCGAACTCGTTGAGTTGAGTCTGAGTTCACTTATGGATGCGAATGCCCGAACTTATTGAGTACGCTTATGGGTGGGTTACATGGTAGCTTGGATACATATATGGAACTTATGTGCAAACTTTCCATGTATCCGAGTTATATTTTGATATGTTCAACGGGTAAAATTCTAGTGAAATGGAAGAATACTCAAGATGAAAGTGACGTATTGGTAAGTGTTGTGGAATGGGCACTTTGTACAGGTATGTACTTAACCCTCGGGTTGAGACTTGATACGACAACAATAATGCAGTAAGACGGTGAATGATGAATAGAAATGTGATATATGTTTTGGTGATATTATGCTAATGTTGGTTGGTATAATTGCTTTGTTAAATTATTTGTTATTTGTATGTGAACTTACTAAGCATTTATGCTTACTCCTTCCCTTCCCTTCCATTCCTTGTAGTTTTGAAAAGCCGGTTTGGAGATCAAGACGGTCGGAGGCATGCTCACACTATCAACGAACCATCTCGGTATGGTGGCTTGCATATTTTGGGAATATGGCATGTATAGCATTATAATCCTTTTGTGTATATAATCTTATGGTATAGCTTGTGGATGGCATGGAAATGTTTGAGAATGATTAGCTATTGGAGTGGCTAATCGAGATTATATTTGATAACATGCATGCTTTATGTGCTAACTAATCTATGGAAATCCATAAAACAGTGAAATTGGCTATAAAACAGAATCACACAGCAGCAGTGACGTGAGTTTGAAAAACCACTAAAAATAGTAGAGATAGAATTAGATGATGAATAAAATATGTAATTGAAGCTTAATGAATATATTTTCATGTGGAAGAAACAAAATAGGTAAAAGAGTTGTATTATGAGATATTTACATTTTGGTGAAACAGGGTCAGAGCAATTTCTGGATTCCCTATTCTGATTTAGAAATTCACCATAATTTTTGTAAAAATAATTAGGACTCAAAATTTATATGTATGGATTCCTTATTGAGTCTATTTTTAAGTGAAATAAACGGCATAGTCATTGAATTTCTATACAGAAAGAAATTGGATTTGTAGTGCACAGGGGTCATAGTAGCCGAACCCTGAAAGAGGGGAGACTTTAACTAATAAACTGCACTAATTGACCCTACCAAAAATTCCAGAAACAATTTAGTAGATATATATATGAGTCTAGTTTCAGGAAAAATTTACGGATCTTAATTTTGAGTTTCGGAACTTGAGATATGAATTTTTAAGTGACTATGATGCAGTTAGTCAGCTTGTCTGGAAATTTTAAAAATAAATTGTTTGAGCTATTTAATTAATGAATTAAGTCCGTTAACACCCTATGCTCGACTCCGGCGATGGTCTCAGGTACGGGGGCGTTACATTAGGGGGATAAAATTTTCTTCTAAAATTAATTAATTTACATTCATTCAATATGTCCCTAAAAAGGTCCCTCGAGACCCTAAAACATGCAATTGAAACGGTTCAGGACCAAACCGAGAACATTAAAAATTTTCCTAATACTTAGACAAATCAAAACAATTTATTTCATTATTCCTTATAAAACTGCCCACCTGCTTCATAGTCACTAAATAAATCATAACTCGAGTCACAAAACTCAAAATTTAAATTCGTGAATTTTCCCTGAAACTAGACTCATATATCTTCTTACTAATTTTTTTCCAGAATTTTTGGTCTAGCCAATTAGTACATTTTATTAGTTAAAGTTTCCCCTATTGCACTATTCGACTACTTTGACCTCTCCTCACTACAAATCAATTTTCTCCCTGTACAGAATTCAAATAACCATGCCGTTTGTTTCTCTTGAAAGTAGATTCTTTTTTTAAAAATTTTAGTGAATTTATAAAGTTAGAACAGAGGATTCAGAAATTACTCTGACCCTATCTCACTAAAATTCAAATATCTCTTAATATACACTTCTTTTTCTTACTCTATTTCTTTCATATGAAAATAGACTCAATAAGCTTTAATTTTATATCTTATTCATCACCTAATTCCATTTCTACTATTCTTGGTGATTTTTCAAGATCACTGTTTTAATGCTAATTTCACTTTTTCATGATTTCTTTGTATTAACTATCATTTAGGCATACATAACACCGAAACATGTTCTTCATTAGCCATTTCAATAGCTAATCATTATCAAATATTTACATACCATTCTTTAGCCATATCATAATGACATACACACAAAATGGCTAAGTCCCTATACATGCCATAAACTAGAACGTTTATAAACGAAGATACCCATTTGGTAACTTGATAGTCGATAGTGTGAAGTGATCTCCGACAACCTCCAACCCAAGCTTGCTTTTAAGTACTCTTGATACCAAAACGACCATTTTAGCAACTTTCCTGATTTTCGGTTTTTCTCCCGTTCTAGGTCCAAATCTCACTTTCCAGGATTATTGAGCTTGGAAAGCTTGAAAACCCTAACCATGGCTTCCCCCATGCTATATTCAGCCTCCATGAAGAAGATGGACCAATTTTGGCTTTATTTTCCCTTTTTAATTCTTTTAATTACTAAATGACCAAAATGCCCTTAAAGGCTTTTCTTTCAAATTTGTCCTATTCTTGCCCATTCTTGTCCAAACATAAATATAGTGGTCTAATTACTAAGTCCTCCAATTTAAGAACCCATTTCAATTAAATTCCCTTTATTATCTAGAACACACATTTTACTAATTTTACAATTTAGTCCTAATTATCAAATTAGGCACTTATACATAAAATTTCTTCACAAAATTTTCACACAATTATTCAATCAATGAATAAACCTTAAAACTTAATCGGAATAAAATTTTTTGACCTCAAATTCGTGGTTTCGTAACCACTATTTTGTTTAGGCCCTATTTTTGGATGTTACAAATCCTCCAACCTACCTTAATTCGATCTGTTTTTCTTTCTAATTGTTTTCAGGAGTTCCTAAAAAAGGTGGCTAATCATGTTTCACAAGAGAACTCGTGCCTGCGCCCAAATTGATGAAACACAAAACAAGTTACATTGTGAAGAAGCCAAAGCAAGATATGAGAGTATATTAAAAAATCAACAGATGCATCTAGAGAAAGGATTTACACTGAAAGAGAGCAACTACAAAGACTTTATGGCACGTATTCATCAAGTTTCTGTAGCCCTCAATTGTGAATTGTTTTATGACAAGAGACCTAGTGTGGATGAGGAGTTAGTGCATGAATTCTATGCGAATTTAACCTCAAGCGAGTTGACGGAAGTTCTAGTTCACGGAATCAAGAGCCTAAAAATTTGCAATAAATTCTTGAGGAACTTACAGTTCCAAGTTCTAAATGGACTGTGTCAAAGCAAGTTATCCACACTTGTCGAAGAGAATACTTGACACCACTCGCAAAGGTATGGTTCTATTTCATCCGTTTTAGCCTTATGTATAGTTCATATGGAACTACAATTTCATTAGAGTGAATGGTCCTATTATACTCGATTTTAACTAGAAAGACCATTGATGTGGGAAAAATCATCCTGAGAGAAATGCAAAATTGTGCCGTTAAACGTTCTAGCCCAGCCTATTTTCCCTTTACGATAACAATTTTGTGCTTCAAAGCTAAAATTCTTACAAACGTAAAGAAGACAGGGTATAACTAGGGCACAATCACAGATTGGGACCTCTACCGAATAACTGGAGATTCTGTTCTACAGTAGTGAACTGAAAAAATTGAGGATCCTAAAGAAAAGGAAGAAGACCCCACAGATATCGAGCCAATACAATCAGCCGAAGTCCTTGATAAGGTGGAACCAATGGAACAGAAGTTGAACCTGATGACGAAACTTCAATGTTCAGAGCTCAATTGCCCAGCCCAGATCTTCGAGATGAGCTGTCAAAGTTGATGGTCATAATGCAACATATGTAATGGCAGCAACAAGCCTACTAGAGATACTCAAAAATAAGGGATGACTCGATGAGAAGTGCACTTAAGAAAATTTACAACAACCCATTTATTTTTGTGCCTGAATTTCCAGATTTAATATTTGAACCATGGAGTCCATTATCAAAGAAGGAGTGAAGCGTGTAATGCCTCGTACCTAAGACTGTCGCTGGAGTCGAACACGAGGTGTTAACGGGCTTAATTCATTACTTAAACAGCTCAAACAATTTATTTTTAAAACTTCCAGACAAGCTGGCAATCTGCATTATAGTCGCTTAAAAATTCATATCTCAAGTTCCAAAACTCGAAATCCAATTCTATAAATTTTTCCTGAAACTAGACTCCTATATCTATCTACTAATGTTTTTCTAGAATTTTTGGTCGAGCCAATTAGTACAGTTTATTAGTTAAAGTCTCCCCTGTTTTAGGGTTCGACTTCTCTGACATCTGTGCATTTCAAATCATATTTCTCTCTGTAAGAATTTAAATGACTATCCCTTTTGTTTCTCTTAAACCTAGACTCAATAAGGAATCTTTATATATAAAGAATTACTTCTAATTATTTTTTTACAATTTATGGTGAATTCTTAAAGTTAGAAATGGTGATCCAGAAATCACTCTGGCCCTGTTTCACAAAAATTCAAATATCTCATAAAATATAATTCATATACCTGTTTTGTTCAATCCATATGAAAATAGGCTCATTAAGCTTCGATTCCTTAACTTATTCATCATTTAAGTCAATTTCCACTATTTTTAGTGATTTTTAAAATTCACATCATTGCTACAGCAATATTCTGTTTTATAACAAATTTCACTTTACTATAGATTTCCACGGACTAAATAGCATTTTAAACATACATGGCATCAAATATGATTTAGATTGGCCATTTCAATGGCTAATCATTCACAAACCGTTTTCTTACCAAACCATAACCATGTCATAAAATCATTTACACAAAGTGAGTATTTTTCCATACATGCCACATTCAAAATAAACAAGGCATTTTACCAATTTAAGCCTTCGGATAGTGTGGACGAATCTTTGACCTATCCCGATTCTCAAGCTGGCTTGTCAACAACTACAATGAATGAAAAAGAGGGCGTAAGCATAAATACTTAGTAAGTTCACATGCAAATAGCAAGTAACATAATCATGAAATTCCACATAAAACATCATTAGGATACACAACACCAAGACATTCATGTTTCATTTGCATTTAATATCTTTCTACGATTTCATCATACCAAGTTCTCAACTCGAGGATTTAAACACATACCTATCAAATTTTCTCATTCACCACACTTACGAATATGTCACCTTCATTTTAGGCATTCTTCTCATTCACTTAAGATTCACCCGTTGAACACATCGGAATATAATTTGAATACGCGGATTTCATGAACGTAAGTGCCATACCCACAGCTAGACAAACTCAATAGCCTACGGAACTTATGTAGCCAAGCTACCATGTAACCCCCCCATAAGTGAACTCAGACTCAACTCAACAAGCTCGGGTGTTTGCATCCATAAGTGAACTCAGACTCAAGTCAACGAGTTCGGATGCCTAGTTACAACTCACGAACTCGGACTCAACTCAACGAGTTTGGAACTCAAATATCCTAGTGACACGTCACTTGTATTCTAATCTATTCCTAAGGTTCAAATGAGATTTTTCCTCGATCTCACATCTTTCCCGTCTTCCACGGAATATCGGAACCGATACTCGGTGATAGTTCACACTCATCAAGTAATTCACATAATTACATATTATTCAACAATAACCATAAAACATAACATTTCATGATAATAATAAGCATCATATCATATAAACAACATTAAATTGCTCAAAATGACAATTATGTTACTACATTTACACATGAACTTACCTCGATACAAAATTATTAACAATCGAGCCCTATTCTTCGTAAACTTTGTTTTTCCCTCGATCGCGACTTGAATCTCGTTTCTCTTGATCTATAATGCCAAATTAATCTTATTTAATACATACATTCATCAAAATAGCATTTAAAACAAACTTTGGCAAAATTACATTTTTGCCCTTAAACTTTTGCATAATTACACTTTTTGCCCCTAGGCTCGGGAATTAAACTTCATCCCTTATTCTTATGTTTTATGACATGCTGATCATTTTTCCCTTCTATAGTAACATCAAATTCACACTCTAACATGTACTTATGACTATTAGGTATTTTTACCGATTAAGCTCTTTTACTCGTTTTCGCTTAAAACCGAGTAGCACAAGTTGTCTAACATAATTTAAAACCTCATATTATATCATAAAACACGAAAACACACAAATTTCACCTATGGGTATTTTTCCAAATATGAACCCTAGGTTGAATTATTGCTAGCATAAGTTAATTCGAGCTACCGGGATTTCAAAAACGTAAAGAACATTAAAAACGGGGCTTGGAATCACTTACTATGGAGCTTGGAAGCTTGAAAATAGAGAACCCTTGAAATTTCAGCCTAATGAAGAAGATGGACAAAAATTGGCATTTAATTTTGTTTTTAATTCATTTTAATAACTAAATGACCAAAATGTCCTTCCTACCAAACTTTCAAAAAAATTCCATCCATGTCCAATTTTTGTCCATAGACTTAGAAATTGGTCAAATTTCTATTTAAGACCTCCTCATTAATATTCCAAAGCAATTTCATACTAAAAACTCCTAGAATGCAAGTTTTGCAAATATTCGATTTAGTCCATAATTTCAATTTAAGCACTTTAGGCATAGGATTTCATCTCGAAATTTTCACACAATCATGCAATCATATCATAAACATCAAATTAATTATAAAATAGTTATTTCTATCTTGAATTTGTGGTCACGAAATCACTAGTCCGTTTAGGCCCTAATTTGGGATATTACAACTCTCCCCCCTTTAAGGATTTTCGTCCTCGAAAATCTTACCGGTAAACAAGTGTGGGTATTGGTTTCTCATAGTTTCCTCAGGTTCCCATGTAGTCTCTTCTACCCCGTGCTTTTGCCACAATACTTTCACGAGAGTGACATTTTTATTTCTTAGTTGTTTGACTTCTCGAGCTAAAATTTTAATCGGTTCTTCTTCGTAAGTCATATCCAGTCGTAGCTCAACTTCTGTAGGGGAAATTATATGTGAAGGATCCGAACGATACCGACGTAGCATAGATACGTGGAAAACATCATGCATCCTCTATAATTCAGATGGCAATGCTAACTGATAAGCTACTGGTCCAATTCTTTCAATTACTTCATACGGTCCACTAAAACGTGGACTTAACTTGCCCTTCCGTCCAAATCTAAGGACTTTCTTCCATGTAGACACTATCAAAAATACCTTATCACCAACTTGAAACTCGATTTCCTTTCGTTTCAAATCCGCATAAGATTTCTATCTATCTGAACAGCTTTCAAACAATCTCGAATCACTTTCACATTTTCTTCGGTTTCTTTTATTAGATCAACTCCATAAATCTAATTTTCCTTGAGTTCAGTCCAATACAATGGTGTCCGACATTTACGACAATACAATGCTTCATAAGGTGCCATTTTCAATCTCGTCTGATAACTATTATTATAAGCAAATTCTACCAACGGTAAGTACCTTTCCCTTCTACCTTGAAATTCCAATACGCAACATCTGAGCATGTCTTCAAGAATCTGAATTGCTCTCTCTAATTGTCCATCAGTTTGTGGGTGAAAGGCAGTGCTGAAATTTAACTTCGTATCTAATGCCTCCTGCAACTTTTGTCAAAACCGTGAAGTAAATCTCGGATCTCTATCCCAAATGATTGACAAAGGTATTCCATGAAGTCTAACAATCTCACGGATATACAATTCAACCAACTTATTAAGAGAATAATCCGTACGTACCAGAATAAAATGAGCCGATTTACTCAGTCTGTCAACTATTACCCAGATGACATTTTCTTCCCCGGAGTTAACAGCAACCCTGATACAAAATCCATAGTAATCCGATCCCATTTCCATTCAGGAACCATGATAGGCTGGAGTAATCCCGAAGGTACTTGGTGTTCAGCTTTCACTTGTTGACAAACTAAGAACTTTGATACAAACTCAAAAATATCTCTTTTCATTCCACTCCACCAGTACATTTTCTTCAAGTCATTATACATTTTCGTACTGCCCGTATGAACCGCCAAACAACCATTATGTGCTTCATGCAAAATCTTTTTAATCAACTCATCATTTTTCGGTACACAAATCTGGTTTTTAAACATTAAGCAACCATCAGAACCGATTCTGAAATCTCTTGTAAAAACATCGGTCTTGCTCTTAACTCTGCTAGAATTGAACCATCATCTGATACCTTTAACTGAGTGTTCATAGCTTTCAAAGCATATAACAACTTTCTGCTCAAAGCATCAGCAACCACATTCGCTTTTCCTAGATGATAGTCAATAACAAGCTCGTAATCTTTCAACAACTCCAACCATCTTCGCTGTCTCAAATTCAAGTTTTTCTATGACATCAAGTACTTAAGACTTTTGTGATCTGTATATTCTCGGCACTTTTCACCATACAGAAAATGTCGCCAAATCTTCAAAGCAAACACTATAGCAACCAATTCCAAATCATGAGTCGGATAATTCCTTTCGTGAGATTTTAACTGTCTCGAAGCATAAGCCACCGCTTTTCCTTCTTGCATAAGTACACATCCTAAGCCATTTCGAGAAGCATCACTATACACCACAAATTCTTTACCTGATTTGGGTTGTACCAACATTGGTGCTTCAGTTAATAACTTTTTCAATTCCTCAAAACTCTATTGACATTTTTCTGTCCATTCAAATTTAACATCCTTTCGGAGTAGTCTAATCATAGGAGCAGCAATTATAGAAAATCCATTTACAAACCGCCGATAATACCCAGCTAGCCCTAAGAAACTTCTAACCTCGGTTGCATTTTTCGGTGGTTTCCAATCAACAATGGCTGAAATTTTACTAGGATCAACCCGTATACCATCACCTGAAACAATGTGACCTAAAAATCCAACTTCCCAAAGCCAAAATTCACTTTTAATAAACTTAGCATACAACTGCTTATCTCTCAAAGTTTGCAAAACTATCCTCAAGTGCTCAGCATGTTATGTTTCATCTTTTGAATAAATTAAGATGTCATCTATAAACACCACAACAAATTTGTCCAAGTATAGCCGAAGTAAGCGATTCATTAAATCCATAAACACAGCAGGAGCATTTGTCAACTCGAATGGCATAACTAAAAATTCATAGTGACCGTACCTTGTTCTAAAAGCAGTTTTAGGCACATCCGACTCTTTTACTCACAGCTGGTAGTACCCAGATCTCAAGTCAATCTTTGAAAATCATGTCGCTCCTTTTAGCTGATCAAACAAATCATCAATTCTTGGTAACGGATACTTGTTTATGATTGTCACCTTGTTTAATTCCGATAGTCAACACACAATCTCATAGAACCATCCTTCTTTTTCACAAATAACACGGGAGCACCCTAAGGTGAAAAACTCGGTCTCACAAAACTTTTATCAGTCAACTCTTGCAACTGCGACTTTAATTCTTTCAACTCTTCTTGTGCCATTCTATACAGAGCAATCGAGATCAGAGCTGTTCCCAGTATAAATTTAATACTAAATTCTACTTCCCTGACTGGAGGCAAACTCAGCAATTCTTCTGGAAATACATCCGTAAATTCACACACAACTGACACTGATTCAACTTTCTTTTCAAATTATTTTGTATTAATTACATACACCAAATAAGCTTCATAACCCTTTCTGAAATATCTCTGAGTCGACATCGAAGAAATCATGCTAGATAATGCCTCTGATTTATCTAGCTCAACCCGCAGAATTTCACCACTTTCATACTTTAATTCTATAACCTTTTCTTTGCAATTTACTATAGCATCATGCAATGTCAACCAATCCATACCCAAAATAACATCAAATTCATCAAACGGCAACAACATCAAGTCGGCCGGAAAGTAATGACCTCGAATCATTAAAGGGCATTTCTTGCATACTTTATCAACTATCACACATTTGCCTAACGGATTCGACACTCTAATCATAAATTCTGTGTTCTCAACAGGTATATTCATACTAGACACCAATTTCATGCACACATATGAATGAGTAGAACCAGGATCAATCAAAACAATAACATTAACATCATAAAGAGAAAATATACCAGTAATCACGTTAGGTGATGAAGCATCTTCATGTGACTTTATAGCATAAGTTCTAGCTGGAGCCCTTGCTTCAGATATAGTTGCTGAATCTCTGGATACATTCTTGCTGCTTGCTTCATTTCCATCTTTTCTCGAATATCTTCCCCTCGAGTCTGCACCACTAGCTTTTACACTCAGAATTTTTCTTTCTCGACTCTCTCTGGGCAGTCTCTAATAAAATGATTCAGAGAACCACACTGAAAACATTCATTCGCTCTACATGGGCCAAAATGATTTCTACCACACCACTGGCACTCGGGCTTAACAAGTCTCATATTTTCTACACTAGCCACAGAAGTAGTCTGAGATTTAGGACCCACATTTTGCTTCTTAAAATTTCCATATGATTGTCCAGCCGAAACCTGTGAACGAGGATTCATATTTCTAGATTTTCTGGATTGTTGTGAGAATGAACTGCTCGTCGGTCTTTTCTTCCAATTTCTAGTCTCAGCCTCTACTTTTTTCTTCTCTTTAAGTAGTTCTCAGCCTTGCAAGCTCGATAACCAGTACTACCATTTCTTTTAATTCAAGAACCCCAACAAATACTTTGATGTCTTCATTGAGTCTGTCTTTAAATTGTCTGAACATTTTAGCTTCTGTAGGAATAAATTCTCTAACATACTTACTCAACCTAATGAACTCCCTTTCGTATTCAATAATTGTCATGTTCCCTTGCTTTAATTCAAGTAACTCTTTACGTTTCTGATCAATAAATCTTTCACTAATGTATTTCTTCCGAAATTCTTCTTGAAAGAACTCCCAAGTTATTTTCTCTTTCGGTACTACTAAAGTCAATGTCTTCCACCAATGATAAGCTGAATCCCTCAACAATGATATAGCACATTTCAAGCATTCCTCAGGTGTACAAGACAATTCATCAGTTACCCGAATAGAATTCTCAAGACAAAACTCTGCTTTCTCGGCATCATCATCAATATTTGCCCTGAATTCTTCGGACCCTTGTTTACGGATTCTGTCAACTAGAGTTCTGTGAAATTTCATTAGATCTACGCCTAGAGACATCGGGGGTACAGGTTGAGGAATCGGGGGAGGTGGGGGAGGTTGTGCATTCGGGTTTGTACGAACGAACTCAGTATACCAGGCATTCATCATCTGGAGAAAGGCTTCCCGAGCCCTTTCTCCTCTTCCTTGACCAACAGTAGAAGGTGGATTTTCAATTAGCACTACCACTTTAGCTGGAGCTGGTGCATTACTCTCTACATCATCAGCCGCAACTGGATCAGGATCCATTTACTATAAAAAAATCATGTAAAAGGTCAGAAGTCATCACACTATCACAATATATATATGGCATGTATAGCAAAACCCGTACATACAACACATTAGTCCGAGGATCGACTAAACCTACTTTGATACCACCAAATGTAACGCCCCATACCCGAGACCGTCCCGGAGTCGAACACGAGGTGTTAACGGGCTTAATTCATTACTTAAACAACTCAAACAATTTATTTTTAAAACTTCCAAACAAGCTGGCAATCTGCATTATAGTCTCTTGAAAATTCATATCTCGAGTTTCGAAACTCAAAATCCAATTCCGTAAATTTTTCCTGAAATGAGACTCATATATCTATCTACTAATGTTTTTATAGAATTTTTGGTCAAGCCAATTAGTACATTTTATTAGTTAAAGTCTCCCCTGTTTCAGGGTTCGACTTCTCTGCCTCAATATATTACGAATCAGATTTCTTTCTGTACATAATTTAAATGACTATGGCGTTTACTTCTCTTAAAACTAGACTCAATAAGGAATCTGTATATATAAAGAATGACTTCTAATTATTTTTTTACAATTTATGGTGAATTCTTAAAGTCAGAACAGGGGATCCAGAAATCACTCTAGCCCTGTTTCACAAAATTTCAAATATCTCATAAAATATAAGTCATATACCTGTTTTGTTCAATCCATATGAAAATATACTCATTAAGCTTTGATTCTTTAACTTATTCATCATTTAAGTCAATTTATACTATTTTTAGTGATTTTTCAAATTCACATCATTGCTACAGCAATATTCTATTTTATAACAAATTTCACATTACTATAGATTTCCATAGACTAAATAGCATTTTAAACATACATGGCATCAAATATGATTTAGATTGGCCATTCCAATGGCTAATCATTCAAAAACCCTTTTCTTACCAAACCATAACCATGTCATAAAATCATTTACACAAAGTGAGTATTTTGCCATACATGCCACATTCAAAATACACAAGCCATTTTACCAATTTAGGCCTTCGGATAGTGTGGACGAATCTTCGACCTATCTCAATTCTCAAGTTGGCTTGTCAAAAACTACAATGAATGAAAAGGAGGGGGTAAGCATAAATGCTTAGTAAGTTCACATGCAAATTGCAAGTAACATAATCATGAATTTCCACATAAAACATCATTTGCATACACAACACCAAGACATTCATGTTTTATTTGCATTTAATATCTTTCTACGATTTCATCATACCAAGTTCTCAACCCGAGGATTTAAACACATACTTGTCAAATTTTCTCATTCACGAGACATTCCAATATGTCACCTTTGTTTTAGGCATTCTTCTCATTCACTTAAGATTCACCAGTTGAACACATCGGAATATAATTCAAATACGCGGATTTCATGAACATAAGTGCCACGCCCGCAGCTAGACAAACTCAATAGCCTGCGGAACTTATGTAGCCAAGCTACCATGTAACCCGCCCATAAGTGAACTCGGACTCAACTCAACGAGCTCAGTTGTTCGCATCCATAAGTGAACTCAGACTCAACTCAACTAGTTCGGATGCCTAGTTACAACTCACGAACTCGGACTCAACTCAACGAGTTCGGAACTCAAATATCCTAGTGACATGTCACTTGTATTCTAATCTATTCCTAAGGTTCAAACGAGATTTTTCCACGATCTCACATCTTTTCCGTCTTCCACAGAAAATCAGAACCGATACTCGGTGATAGTTCATACTCATCAAGTAATTCACATAATTACATATTATTCAATAATAACCACAAAACATAACATTTCATGAAAATAATAAGCATCATATCCTATAAACAACATTAAATTGCTCAAAATGACAATTATGTTACTACATTTACATTTACACATGAACTTACCTCGATAGAAAAATTATTAACAATCGAGCCCTATTCTTCGTAAACTTTGTTTTTCCCTCGATCGCGACTTGAATCTCGTTTCTCTTGATCTATAATGCCAAATTAATCTTATTTAATACATACATTCATCAAAATAAAATTTAATACGAACTTTGGAAAAATTACATTTTTGCCCCTAAACTTTTGCATAATTACACTTTTGCCCCTAGGCTCGGGAATTAAACTTCATCCCTTATTCTTATGTTTTATGACATGCTAATCATTTTTCCCTTCTATAGTAACATCAATTTCACACTCTAACATATACTTATGACTATTAGGTATTTTTACCGATTAAGCTCTTTTACTCATTTTCGCTTAAAACCGAGTAGCACAAGTTGTCTAACATAATTTAAAACCTCATATTCTATCATAAAGCACCAAAATACACAAATTTCACCTATGTGTATTTTTCCAAATATGAACCCTAGGTTGAATTATTGCTAGCATAAGTTAATTCGAGCTACCGGGATTTCAAAAACGTAAAGAACATTAAAAACGGGGCTTGGAATCACTTACTATGGAGCTTGGAAGCTTGAGAATGGAGAACCCTTGAAATTTCGGCCTAATGAAGAAGATGGACAAAAATTGGCATTTAATTTTGTTTTTAATTCATTTTAATAACTAAATGACCAAAATGCCCTTTCTACTAAACTTTCAAAAAAATTCCATCCATGTCCAATTTTTGTCCATAGACTTAGAAATTGGTCAAATTTCTATTTAAGACCTCCTCATTAATATTCCAAAGCAATTTCATACTAAAAACTCCTAGAATGCAAGTTTTGCAAATATTCGATTTAGTCCCTAATTTCAATTTAAGCACTTTAGGCATATGATTTCATCACGAAATTTTCACACAATCATGCAATCATATCATAAACATCAAATTAATTATAAAATAGTTATTTCTATCTCTGATTGTCCATCAATTTGTGGATGAAAGGCAGTGCTGAAATTTAACTTCGTACTTAATGCCTCTTGCAACTTTTGCCAAAACCGTGAAGTAAATCTCGGATCTCTATCTGAAATGATTGACAAAGGTATTCCATGAAGTCTAACAATCTCAGGATATACAATTCAACCAACTTATTAAGAGATTAATCCGTACGTACTGGAATAAAATGAGCTGATTTAGTCAGTCTGTCAACTATTACCCAGAAGGCATTTTTCTTCCTCGGAGTTAACGACAACCCTGATACAAAATCCATAGTAATTTGATCCCATTTCCATTCAAGAACCATGATAGGCTATAGTAATCTCGAAGGTACTTGGTGTTCAGCTTACACTTGTTGACAAACTAAGCACTTTGATACAAACTCGGAAATATCTCTTTTCATTCTACTCTACCAGTACATTTTCTTCAAGTCATTATACATTTTTGTAGTGCCCGGATGAACTGCCAAACAACCATTATGTGCTTCATGCAAAATCTTTTTAATCAACTCATCATTTTTCGGTACAGAAATTTGGTTTTTAAACATTAAGCAACAATCAGAACCGATTCTGAAATCTGATCCTGTATCAGCTTCACACTGCTTTCTCTTGGCTTGCAAATCTTGATCATTTTTCTGAGCTTCATAAATCTCTTGTAAAAATATCGGTCTTGCTCTTAACTCTGCTAGAATCGAACCATCATCTGATACCTTTAACTGAGTTTTCATAGCTTTCAAAGCAAATAACAACTTTCTGCTAAAAGCATCGGCAACCACATTTGCTTTTCCCGGATGATAGTCAATAACAAGCTCGTAATCTTTCAACAACTCCAACCATCTTCGCTGTCTCAAATTCAAGTCTTTCTGTGACATCAAGTACTTAAGACTTTTGTGATCTGTATATACTCGGCACTTTTCACCATACAGATTTTAACTATAGTAGCCAATTCCAAATCATGAGTCGGATAATTCCTTTCGTGAGATTTTAACTGTCTCGAAGCATAAGCCACCACTTTTCCTTCTTGAATAAGTACACATTGTGACAGCCCAAAATTGACCCTAGTCGGGAAGTGGTTTCGGGACCACAAAATCGAGTCATAAAAATAATTGATTTCCATATTCTATGCTTATTATGTGTGTACATGAGTATGTGGAAGTTTCATTCTCCAATTTTGCCAATTGCATGAGAAATTATTAAATAGGGATTGATATGAGACATGGTGAAAATATGATAGGCTAATTTAAAATGGTCTATTAATGCATGTTGTGAAAATGATGGGTTTGCATGTCAAATTACCCAAAATTTCAGCTAGTGGTTGGCCATGCTATGGGTGGAAACATGTTGGGAACATGTTGGCCTAGTGAGGTATGTAGGAAAAAAATAAAATAAGGGGCATGGGCATAAAATAATGAAAAGGATTATGATGAATACAAAAAAAAAATTGTGTGTAGTTGTTTCCCCCCCCTTTTGCCGTGAGCTAAAGAAAAGAAAGGAGAAAATTTTTGTTCATCCTTTCTCATCTTCATTTAGCCGAAACAAGAAAGAAAAAAACAAAGAAAAAAATGCTCATCCTTTGGTTCATCCTTGGCCAAAAATTTTAAGAAGGAAGGAAGAAGAAAGGTTGAAGAGGTTCGGCCATGCATGTAGCTAGGCTAAGGTATGTTTGATGATGTTCCATGAGATGCATGCATGTTTTAGTTGTTAGCTTGAGTTCTACCTAGCCCATGGTCTAAATCTTGCTATGTGATGGAAATGACACTCGGCCATGGATGCATCATTCTTGGTTGATGTTTGATGTTGTGGTGATGAGGCATGAGGATGAGTTAAGATTCGGCCTAGGTGGAGTTTGTGTTAATGCCATTGCATGCTAAATATGAAGCTTGTTAATGATGCATGTGATGGTGGCTTGATGATTCTTGAACCTCCTTTTTAGCATTTTTGAGTGAGCACATATGTGCATTGGTTGCTAAATGGAGAAGAATCGGCTAGCAAGTTGTGTGCTAAGGCCGAATATAACTTTTGCATGTTAATGAGCAATGCATGTGTTAAATTGATGGAAAGGGAGAGGATGCTTTACTAGTGTGTATATGTGTGTATTAGCCAAGTTTTGAACTTGAAACAAAAGGGTGTTTAGTCAATACAAGTGACCATACTTGTAGAATGTATTAAGTGTTGAAATCGGCCCCAAAATAGACATGCATATTCGGCCAAGGGGGAAAAATTAGCTAAAATGTTGAGTTTGATTCATGATTCCGTACATATGTGACTTTAATGTCTAATGTATAAATATGGGCTAAGTGCCTTGTGTTCCTCTTTTCGATGCTCAAATGATTAAATCAATTTATTTGTTTAATTAAGCTCAAGAGCAAAGGGGAACTAAATCCGATAAAGGGAAGGAAAAAGTGGTCGAATAGCTATCGGAATCGTTCGACAACACCTGAGGTAAGTTCTTGAGTAAGAGAGCTTAAATTATAATGTGATTAGATCATGTTTTAAGCAAATTAAAATCATGCTCTTTGTGTGGCTATTGAGCCGAATTTGCAAGAATGATAAATGTCTTGTGTTTGAGTTTTGCTAACGAAAATGAAATACGAATGTGTCATGATTTATTGTTAAATGTGCATGGTTATTTGAATGATGTCCGGGCTAAGTCCCGAAGGCTTTGTGCTAAGTGACCATATCCGGACTAAGATCCGAAGGCATTTGTGCGAGATACTAATTCCGGGCTAAGCCCGAAGGCATTTGTGCGAGATACTAATTCCGGGCTAAGCCCGAAGGCATTTGTGCGAGTTACTAAATCCGGGTTAAGTCCCGAAGGCATTTGTGCGAGTTACTAAATCCGGGTTAAGTCCCGAAGGCATTTGTGCGAATTACTATAACCGGGCTATGTCCCGAAGGCATTTGAACAAGGAGCTATATCCGGTTAAATTCCGAAGGTACGTGATTTGGGAATGAATGAACTTGCTGTAAAATTCCAGTTAATACTCTCGAAACATCCCAACATTGAGGTATGTTTCGTATGTGCTTGAATTTAGTTGAGCCCTTACAAATAAGTATTCGCTCAGTTGATAAACGAGCTACCGGCCTTTGGCTGAGTTGATCTTTTGTGTATGTACATAAGGGTTGATAATGTGAAGCAAGTACGATATCGTAAATTTGTGCATATGAAATTATCCGTTTAGCTATATGAATGCTATACTTTTGTTGTGCTGGAATTCCTTGCTCAAAACTTACTAAGCATAAATTGCTTACTCCGTTTCATTGCTCCTCTGTTTTATAGATTTGGTTCTCCAGCTATCGGACTCGGGATCCTGAGGTCAAAGTCGCCCACACTATCAAAGCCCCCCTTTTGGTACAATTTTGGTTGAACTTCGAAATGGCATGTATAGGACTACCCGTTCGTTGTGGGTCGTGGACCCTTTGGACTTGTATAATTTTGGATAGCCATGCGAAAATGGCTTATATGTGTTTGAGTATAATGTTATAATCATTTGGTGTGGATATGCTTGACAAGGATTGGCCATGGGAATGGTTAATCACTTTCATAAATTGTGCTATTTATGCAAAAAGGGCTAGTTGAATCATGGAAACCATGAAATAGGTAAAGTCTACCTTAAAGGCAGATGCTGACAGCAGCAGTGAGGTAGATTTGGAAAATCACTAAAAATAGCAGGAATGGAATTAAATAGTGAATAAATTATGTAAACAAACCTTGATGAATCTACTTTCATAGGAAAGTAACGAAACAATCATACGGATAGTATGTTAAGAGATATTCAGGTTCTTGTGAGACAGGGCCAGAACGGTTTCTGGATTTCCTGTTCCGACTTTGGAAATTCATTATAAATTAACCAGAGATAATTAGAAGTCATACCATATATGTATAGATTCCTCTATGAGTCTAGTTTCTATAGAAACAAACAGCATCAGCATTGAAGCCCTGTACAAGGAGATATCCAAGTCGTAATGTGCAAAGGTCAGGGTAGTCGATCCCTGTAACATGGGAGACTTTGACTAATAAACTGTACTAATTGGCCCAACCAAAAATTCTAGAAAAAAATATTTAGATGGGTATATGAGTCTATTTTCAGGAAAAAATCACGAAACTGATTTTCGAGTTGTGAAACTCAAGATATGATTTTTAAAGCGACTATTACTCAGATTGTCAGTGTCTGGAAAATTTTTTAAAAGTCTGTTAACACCTCGTGTTCGACTCCGGTGACGGTCTCGGGTTCGGGGTGTTACATTTGATTGGTATCAGAGCTACGGTTTAGTCGATTCTAGGACTACCGTAATGCGTTGGGTCTAGCTATACATGCCATTCTATGTGATTACTTGATAGTGTGGTGATTTCTGACAATTGTAAATGTGTTTATTTATAGTAATGGATCCTGATCCCGACCGAGAGGTAGCTGATGATCTTGAGAGTGTAGCGCTTGCTCCCGCACAAGGGACAGTGCCGGCGGACTCTCAACCTAATGCTAGTAACCCGAATGATGAAGCTAGACAAGCTTTCTATAGCGTGATGAATGATTGGTTCAACCAATACATTCGAACTAATACGGCTGTTCCACAACCTCCATTCCCGACTAATACCACCCCCGCACCTACAATACCTCCGGTAACTGACCAAATAAGGTCAAATAAGCCCCCAGTTGACAGAATCCAAAACATGGGGCTACTGAATTTAAGGCTACGGATAGCGACGATGCCGAGCAAGCTGAATTTTGGTTGGACAACACTACCCGGGTACTCGATGAGCTATCTTGTACACCCGATGAATGCCTAAAGTGTACTATCTCCTTGCTACGCGATTCTGCCTACTATTGGTGGAGTACTCTGACTTCTGTTGTGCCCCGAGAGCAAGTAACTTGGGAGTTTTTCCAAACTGAGTTTCGGAAAAAGTATATCAGTCAGAGATTTGTTGATCAAAACGGAAGGAATTTCTTGAGCTTAAGCAAGGTTCTATGTCAGTTACTGATTACGAGCGAAAATTTGTTAGACTTAGTAGATACGCTCGGGAATGTGTTTCGTCCGAGGCTATTATGTGTAAACGCTTCGAGGATGGGCTGAATGAAGATATAAAAATGTTCGTTGGCGTTCTTGAAATACGAGAGTTCGTAGTACTTGTCGAGCGAGCTTGTAAAGCCGAAGAGCTTAGAAAAGAAAAACAAAAAGTTGATGTGGGAACTGGAGAGTTTCGTAAAAGATCTTCGGGAAAGTCTCTTCAACAGGCATCGAAGAAATTTCGAGATGATGCGGGCCAGTTTAGAGGCACTTCGGGCCTTTTTAGACGAGATCGTGATCGACCCCTTGTGGGTACACGAGGCACTTCGGTCGCCAGTGTTGGGAATGAACGTCGAGACAGAACGAAATGTCGATATTGCTGTAAATGGCATTCGGGGAGTTGTAGATTCCCTGACCGCTCCTGTTACAAGTGCAGATCAGTTGACCACTTCATTAAAGATTGCCCGAGGTTGTCTGAACAGAATGTAAATCAGAGTGGGAAACCGGGTGCTACCACTGCTCGAGGTAGACCATCTGGAAATACGGGCAATGCTGGTGGTGGTCAGAGAGGATCTAGAGATGCTACGACCAGATCCGAGGCTTGTGCGCCTGCTAGAGCTTATGCTATACGTGCCCGCGAGGATGCTTCTTCGCCTGATGTTATTACCGGTACTTTTACTCTCTTTGATACTAATGTAATTGCTTTGATTGACCCCGGTTCTACTCATTCTTACATATGTGAAACCTTAGCATCCAGTAAGACTTTACCTATTGAGTCTACTGAGTTCGTAATTCGGGTGTCAAATCCCTTGGGTCGTTACGTGCTTGTCGACAAAGTGTGTAAGAAATGTCCCCTAGAAATTCGAGGTTCCTGTTTTCCGGCGGACTTGATGCTTTTCCCGTTTGATGAATTTGATGTTATTCTTGGTTTGGATTGGTTGACCGCGCATGATGCGGTTGTGAATTGCAAAAGCAAGACTATTGATTTGAGGTGCGCAAATAACGAAGTAATCCGAGTTGAGTCTACGGACTTGGAGGGGATGCCAGCTGTAATATCAGCATTGTTGGCCCAGAAATATGTAAGAAAAGGGTGCGAAGCATACCTTGCGTATGTACTGGATGACAAAGAATTAGACAAGAAACCCGAATCTGTGCCGGTGGTTTGTGAATACCCGGATGTTTTTCCTGAAGAATTACCGGGTTTACCACCTGTTCGGGAGATAGAGTTTGGTATTGAGCTTGTACCTGGGACTACGCCGATTTCGATAGCTCCGTATCGTATGGCACCAACCGAGTTAAAAGAGTTGAAAGCTCAGTTGCAAGAATTGACGGATAGAGGTTTTGCCCGACCAAGTTTCTCACCTTGGGGTGCACCAGTATTGTTCGTGAAAAAAGAAAGACGGAACCATGAGGTTGTGCATTGACTATCGTCAACTGAATAAAGTGACGATAAAGAACAAATATCCGTTACCGCGTATCGATGATTTGTTCGACCAACTGAAGGGAGCCTCAATGTTCTCAAAATAGATCTAAGATCGGGCTATTATCAGTTGCGAATTCGAGAATCGGACATACCCAAACTACCTTCAGGACGAGATATGGTCACTACGAGTTCTTAGTGATGCCGTTTGGGCTCACTAATGCCCTGCGTATTTATGGATTTGATGAATCGATTTAGACATATTTGGTTGTTCGTAGTTGTGTTCATTGATAATCTTGTTATTAAGATGAACGAATGCTGAGCACTGAACTGTGTTGAATTTTGCATAAGAGTTATTGCTAGTTCAGTAAGTGTGAGTTGGTTAAGAGGTTAGCTTATGGTCATGTGGTATCCAATCGGGTATTCGATTGACCGAGCAAATTTCAGCATACTTAACTGGAGCCTCAAGAATTACCGAGTCGGAGCTCTCGACTGCCGGTATTACCGACGATTTGTCAAAGGTTTCTCGATGATAGCCACACCAATGACGAAGCTACTTCAAAGGATGTTAAGTTCGAATGGACGGAAAAATGTCAGAAAGTTTTGATCAACTAAAAACTTATTTGACTGAAGCTCCAATTTTAGTGCAACCCGAATCAGGCAAAGAGTTTGTCATTTATAGTGACGCATCCCTACTTGGTTGGGTTGCGTATTGATGCAAGAAGGTCGAGTTGTGGCCTATGCGTCGAGACAATTAAAGCCACATGAGAAAAATTATCCGACCCATGATCTTGAACTAGCTGCCATCGTATTTGCTTTAAAAATATGGCGACATTACTTATTTGGTGAGAAGTGCCATGTATTTTCGGATCACAAAAGTCTCAAAAATTTGATGACTCAAAGAGACTTAAATCTGCGACAAAGACGTTGGCTTGGTTGTTGAAGGTTACGAGCTTGTCATTGATTACCACCGGAAAGCTGATAG